>NC_068358.1:51917630-52170095 GCF_020536995.1 Dreissena polymorpha | reverse complement strand
TTTGCAAAAGAAGTTACTACTCAAGTTGAAGAAAATATGCTGCAAAGTGTGTTCAGTAATGAATGGGAACATTAGTGCTTTAATACCATGAAATTAGCTTAACCAGAATAGTCAGTGGAATTAAATCATACAAACAGAATGAATGTATGATGTTACCCATTTGTATGATGGAACCCAGCAATCACATGCCCTGGCGGTGCTCCTGTCATGAAAAATTTGTTCACGGATATTGTCTCATGTCATAAATAAATGAGTTGGGGACACATTTCAATAGAAAGGGAGTTATAAGCAGCAAAAGGTTATCTATAGGATAATAACTTGCTGTTAAAACTGTCCCACCTATTGTCTAGTTTCCTGTTCCATTATGCTAGCTTGCTGCGGTTAATAACGTACTGTCTCCTTCTGTCACTGTGAATGTCATTCCGAGAAATTGACTTGCAAAATATAACAAAGGAAAATGAAAGGGTGGCATGTGTTCATTCTCATAGTCCCTGTTTGTATGTGACACTTGCTGCATCACTTGGTGCCTTGTGGATGATTGTGCATAATTGCCAGCGCAAAAATTAGTTACCAAGGAATATAATTTGGGTTACTTGAGAAGGTTTCTATTCAGCAAAGTCAAGTTCTGCATATTTGTGTTTGTATTAGATAAAAAAGTCTTTCTTTGGTTAAGCCAGAATTGTAAGTTCCCTGCACTTGGTCTTGGCAGACTGTTACCTTAGAAGTTTGTGTTCAATTTGAAATGAGGGATGTGTTCCAGAACTGACATGAGAACTATAGAAATCCAAAATTATTTCACCACAACGGAAGTTCCATGTAAAGACTTTCTGCAAAGAATAAACATTTAATCATAACAAGAAACTGTGTCAGATTTATAACTCATAATGTACTTGCACTGAATGCTGAGCCTTTCTCGATCCTCAGTGAGTTACTTATTATGCTCCCCGAAAAGTTTCGGGGAGCATATAGTTGCCAGTTTGTCCTTACTTCCTTACTTCCGTCACACTTTTGTTACAGTTTCTCATAGCACCTTCAATACTTTACTGATCTCTTTCATATTTGGCATGTAGGTACCTTGCATGGACCTCTACCTTTTGATGAGGTTTGAGGTCACTGGGGTCAAGGTCACCAAGGTTAATAATATATTTTTCCGTCACACTTTTGTTACAGTTTCTCATAGCACCTTCAATAATTTACATATCTCTTCATATTTTGCATAAACCTCTAAATTTGATGAGGTTTAAGGTCACTGGGGTCAAGGTCATCAAGGCTAATAATAGATTTTTTCCGTCACTTTGTTACAGTTCTCATACCACCTTCAACTACTTTACCCATCTCTTTCATATTGGCATGTAGGTACCTTGCATGGACCTCTACCTTTTAATGAGGTTTGAGGTCACTGGGGTCAAGGTCACCGAGGCTAATAATAGATTTTTTCCGTCACACTTTTGTTACAGTTTCTCATAGCACCTTCAATACTTTACCGATCTCTTTTTATATTTAGCATGTAGGTACCTTGCATGGACCTCTTTTTATATTTGGCAAGTAGGTACCTTGCATGGACCTCTACCTTTTGATGAGGTTTGAGGTCACTTGGGTCAAGGTCACCGAGGCTAATAATAGATTTTTCCATCACACTTTTGTTACAGTTTCTCATAGCACCTTCAATACTTTACCGATTTCTTTCATATTTGGCAAGTAGTAGTACATTGCCATGGACTCTACTTTTGATGAGGTTTGATGTCACTGGGGTCAAGTCTCACGAGGCTAATAATAGATTTTTTCCGTCACACTTTGTTACAGTTTCTCGTAGCACCTTCAATACTTTACCGATCTCTTTCATATTTAGCATGTAGGTACCTTGCATGGACCTCTACCTTTTGATTAGGTAAGAGGTCACTGGGGTCAAGGTAACCGAGGCTAATAATAGATTTTCCGTCACACTTTTGTTACATTTTTTCATCATACCTCAATACTTTACCGAGCTCTTTCATATTTGGATGTAGGTACCTTGCACGGACCTCTACCTTTTGATGAGGTTTGAGGTCACTGGGGTCAAGGTCAAGGTCACTGAGGCTAATAAAAGATTTTTTAGGTGGTATTAACACATAGATTGACAAAGCGCATCATTGGGGAGCATCCATCAGTTTCACTGATATTCTTGGTCATTGCATTCTGTTGATTGAGAAGCGAGAAAAAAGGAATAATATGCAATTGAGAAGCAATATAAAATACAGCATCTTCCAACAATCTGTCATACTTTCTTGTTTAAATGCATTTTAGCTCACCTGATTGCTCAGGTGAGCTTTTGTGACCGGTCTTTGTCCGTCGTATGTCTGTCCGTCCGTAAACATTTGCTCGTAAACACTCTAGAGCCACATTTCTTGTCCCATCTCATCATGAAACTTGGTCAGAAGCTTTGTCCCAATGAAATCTCGGCCGAGTTCGAAACTCGACTGGGATGTGCCGTGTCAAAAACCAGGTCACTAGGTCAAAAAAAAAGAAAAACCTTGTAAACACTCAAGAGCGCTTATGCCAAGGATCATGAAACTTCATAGGTACATTGATCATGACTCGCAGATGACCCCTATTGATTTTCAGGTCACAAGGTCAAAGGACAAGGTCAAGATGACCCAAAATAGTAAAATGGTTTCCGGATGATAACTAAAGAACACTTATGCCTAGGATCATGAAACTTCATAGATACATTGATCATGACTCGCAGATGACCCCTATTGATTTTTAGGTCACTAGGTCAAAGGTCAAGGTCATGGTGACCCAAAGCAGTAGTAAAATGGTTTCCGGATGATAACTCAAGAACGCTTATGCCTAGGATAATGAAACTTCATAGATACATTGATCATGACTCGCAGATAATCCCTATTGATTTTCAGGTCACTAGGTCAAAGACAGC
This sequence comes from Dreissena polymorpha, assembly GCF_020536995.1. NCBI lineage: Eukaryota > Metazoa > Mollusca > Bivalvia > Myida > Dreissenidae > Dreissena > Dreissena polymorpha. Next base: position 52,167,181 of record NC_068358.1, on the reverse strand, counting down.
ATCCTCTTTACTTCTAAAGTATCATGCAAGGCTATAGCTTTCAAACTTCAAATACTTTCATACTATCATGAGGGCACTGCACCTGGCAAGGTGAATTAGACCTTTAAACACGGTTAAAAAAACACAAATATATTTATTATTTTAATTTTGAAAGACTGTCTAACAATCCCACCCAAGAATCCCCCCTAATTTTTTTAATTATTTTTAGAAAACCCGAGGTATTGTCATAGCCAGCTCGTCGTCTGTCCCGAAATTACATCCGATCTTCACCAAACTTGGTCAGAAGTTGTATCTAGATGATGTTAAGGTAAAGTTTGAATATGGGTAATGCCAGGTCAAATACTAGGTCACGGGGTCACTTAGTTTGTTTTAAACTAAAAGTTTGTCCGGACCATAACTATGTCATTTATCGTTAGAATTTAAAATTTGACTGGTACATTTGTTCACCATCATGGGATAGTGTGTCGTGTGAAAAAAGTATGTCCATGTCTCAGGGGTCAAGGTCACACTCGGAGTTCAAAGGTCAAATGCTTGTCCGGGCCATAACTTTGTCATTTATTGAGAGATTTTAAAATTATTTGGCAAATTTGTTCACCATCATTGGACAGTGTGTCGCGCGAAAGAATTACGTCGATATTCTCCAAGGTCAAGGTCACACTTTGAGTTCAACGATCATAAATGAGTTTGTCCGGGCCATAACTATGTCATTCATTGTAAGATTTTAAAATCATTTGTCACATTTGTTCACCATCATTGGACAGTGTGTTGCGCGAAAGAATTACGTCAATATCTCCAAGGTCAAGGTCGCACTTAAAGTTTAAGGTCAAAAATGGCCATAAATGAGCTTGTACGGATTATAACTATGTTGTTCATTGTGAGAATTTTAAATAATTTGGCATTTGTTCACCATCATAGAACAGTGTTGCGCGAAAGAATTACTTTGATATCTCCAAGGTCAAGGTCACACTTTGAGTTCAAAGGTCAAAAATGGCCATAAATGAGCTTGTCCCGGCCATAACTTCTCACATGTGCAAGTTTATAATATTGACACAACAAGTTCTCTACCCACAAATGGGAGGCATTTAACAGTTGCTTATAGTCATAAGTGTGAAAGGCTTAAGGAAATGTTGCAAGATGATCTTTAATTGTCTATAACTTTGTCATTGATCTGGCAATCAATTTAAAGTGCAACAAATAATCACCATGGGTAGATCACACACACTGTACCTGTGTCCACCATAGCTGAAGGTCACATAGACTGATTAAAAGGTCAAACATGTCTGCTATAAAAGGAAGCATTTAGGTTAAGGAAATTTACTTTTTCGACCGATCAACTGTATGAGAATATTTTTATGGGACGTAATGATAGGGAGAGGAGCGCTGCTTAAGAATGTTGCTGATGTATTTCCATTAGCCCACTGATGGCTCTGGACACAAATGAATCTCATTAGTGGTATATGACCATCTCTGGGAGACTGCAGACACGTTCTAGGGCCTGGGAAAACTGACTTAGCATAATCGCATTATGGATGTTCAAATCAGGATAAAAACACACTGATTAGAATGGCCACGGAGGAAATGTGGTTTGCACACTTGTTAGAAAGGGTTTTTCTTCAGTTTTGCTGGTCTTTATTCCACAACGTTGAGGATGAGTGCAAATGAGATAGACAGCTAAGGAAATTCGGTTATACCTTCCCATTATGGTCAATTAAATTACTAAGCCGCCCCAATGCTATTAAGTACATAGAGGATCGCATGTGGTTGCATGTGGTTGTCACTGTACATGCATGAGTATCTATTAAATACCAATTAAAGGGGCTATATTGCCATATTTAGAGTAGAATCTACTTATACGAATTTTACCAACATGCAATGAAGTCATTATGGCGTCTTATTTTCATGAATACAAAAGTCAGGAAGACTTATTGTCATGAATAAAAAATTCCATGAACTTAACACAAATTCATTGAGTTAATTTTACTGAAAATTAACAGTTTCCATAGATCGGATGATTCAAAGTATTTTTATGTCTGTTTGTCTGTCAATCTGTCAGCTTTCAGATATTGAGCTAAATTTTGGTATGCAGTTGCCTACAAGACCTACAGATGATGTGTGAGTTTCTTATGGTCTGTTGATTTTTGGCGAAGTAATATGTGCTTGGACTTCTCTCTAATAACAACTTTCTACTAAATGCTTTTATATTTACCAGATTTTTGATATGTGAGTTTTCTCTGTCCATTTGTTTTGGCGAAGTAATTGTCCTTGCATTTTGACTTTGATTTTTATGTCCCCACTATAGTAGTGGGGGACATATTGTTTTTGCCTGTCTGTTGGTTGGTCTGTCTGTCTGTCTGTCTGTCTGTCGTCTGTTTGCGCCAACTTTAACATTTGCAATAACTTTGGCAATATTGAAGATAGCAACTTGATATTTGGCATGCATATGTATCTCATGGAGCTGCACATTTTGACCTTGGCAAGGTCATCCTTCAAGGTCAGAGGTCAAATATATGTTACCAAAATCGCTCATTTTATGAGTACTTTTGCAATATTGAAGATAGCAACTTGATATTTGGCATGCATGTGTATCTCATGGAGCTGCACATTTTGAGCGGTGAAAGGTCAAGGTCAAGGTCATCCTTCAAGGTCAAATATATGGGTCAAAATTGCTCATGTAATGTCACTTCTGCAATATTGAAGCTAGCAATTTTATTTGAAATGCATATGTATCTTATGGAGCTGCACACTTTGAGTGGTGAAGGGTCAAGGTCATCCTACAAGGTCAAACGTCATATAGGGGGACATTGTGTTTCACAAACGCATCTGTGTTTTTTTATGGAAATTTTTTTTAGTTTTTTTATGAAGCGCTTTCAGATATATTAGCTGCTTTTGTTATGTGTGTCTACCAACATGACTTACAAAAGAGTGAGGGTGAGTTTCATTCCAGTCCATGGATTTTTGAGAAGTTAAAGGGCCTTGGACTTTCACTTAAATAGCTGCTGTGTGGTTAAAGCACAGTGGGGGCATAATGTGTTTCACACACTCATGCAAGTCTTGTTCAATGTTCAAAATGGAATTTTGTTTCTGGTAGGAGCCTACTGATTTGCGAAAATGGGGTCTGCAGTATGCAGTCTGCAAATCAGGGACGACACTTTCCACTTAAAGTTGATTTTGGCTAAAAAGAGACTTTTAAATGAAATATACAATAAAAGGGGACAGTGTGGTGCCTGATAAGCATGTGTAAACTGCACTGGCTAATCTGGGTTGACACTATACGCACATGCATTAAGCCCCATTTCACCAGAACGTGACTCTGTTATGTGTTTTATGCCACATATTTGCATGTGAGGAACATATTTATCATGAACTTTAGTCTCTAAATATCACATAACAATAGGCAAATACTAACTAGAGGCTATTAAATAGTATCTGATAGTCAGTAGAGGGCACTTTGGAAATTTATGTGTGAATATCAGATGAAATGTTTTTTTAGCAACAACGTTAATGCATTACTGTATGAAATTAAACATGTATCTTTTACGAAATATACACATAACTTCATGTTGAAAAAGCTAAATAAGCATTAACATTTAAGAACAATTTGTCCTTAGCTGAGAGATGCTGCGCGAGATGCGCCTGATGGCAGTAGTTATTGATAGATGTCATGTGTATGTGTAAAAATTAATACCAGATTGTGAAACTTATTAAACACATAAAAATCACAAATTTGATTGACAGTGGCTGCTTAATAAGGCAGCTGTTTGATTAGAAGACCTCACCCTCTGAACTTTAAGAACAGTTATTGGCAACCAGTCTTGAATTTTTTGTAGGGTCAGTGGTACACACAAAATTAAACACACCATGATTTTGCCATTTTATCAGACCAAACACAATTTAAATGTTAATTATTAATTAATAATTTTAATAAGGATTTAATGCCATGATGATGAAACAAAAAAATATAAAGTAATTTAAAATTCTCATATTTTGTTAACTGATAATCAAATATTCCCTCTGTACCTTCTAGCAGCGAATGTTTTCTGACTCAGAAGTGGTAATGTTTCAGCCAATACAGCCCTGATTGATTTTGGTGTTATTATTTAAATAGTTTGGGGAATATGGGATTATTATTTTATATTTTCAAGTTTTCTACACATGTTGCTTTTTAATGAGGCATAATTATGTTGATTCTTGACATTACTCTCAATAGCATTGACTTAGTACACAGCTGAAATATTATGATCCAGTGTAATGTATAATTATATATATATATATATCCAGTGTTAATGTAATATATATATATATATATATATATATATATTCTGGGAAATTGAGGCTTAATACATATGCATCAAATCCAGTCCCGGTTTATAGCTTGTGTGATATGGACAACACTTTTTGCTTTAAGAGTATTTTTTTAAGCAAAATTCATGGGTCATCCCTGATTAGCCTGTGCAGACTACACTGAGGCTTATCTGGGAGGACACTTTGCACAACCACTTAGCACAACCACTTTGCACACAATTAAGCCCTATTTTCCAGAACAAGGCACATATATTAAAACAGTTCAAACTATTATCAGTAAAACTTACATTCAAATGGCACTTGGCCTTCATTCAAAATACTACATTCCTTGTTTAAAATATTACTTAACTCCTCTCATAGAAAAGAATTTAATTAAATCATAAAACAAATAGTCCAGCAGCATATAGACCCAGACTTAATGTGAATAGTAAATGTTTAAGTGTTTTTGTTGGACATGGGGACATGTTTCTGATGAAGAATCCTAGTGATGACAGGCTGTTAATTCATTGAGGGTTTTGAGATATTCAAGATGGCATCCAAGATGCCTGCCATTTTCAAAGAAAAGAAATGCATTATTACATGTATTACAATGTTCTATTTGTAATAATAAATATGAATAAAAAAAAGTTCAAATGTGTGTTATATTTTTAAAAATGATGAACATGGCATCCAAAATGGCTGCCAGAATCAATTAGATGGCTGATCAAAAATTGCTCAAAACCAAGATCATATCCAAGTTTTGCACATGCAAAGTAAATATGTACAAAATACTAAATTTAGCAGCAATTTGGTGTTTAATATGTGTGCAACAAAATGAACTCCAATAATATGCATGAAGAGAAAAGTATTACATGAACATATCTAGCACATACTTTAAAATGGAGAAAAAAATGTTTTCAATATTATATCAACATATAGAATTGGGAAATGTTCTAAATGTTGCAATTTATTATAACAAAATCTTATGTTTTTCTATTTTTGGAAACCTTCAATTTTGAATGTAAGTCAGTCATTTTGTAAAAATATATCTTTTTGATTGGTAGTGGGGCAAACTTTCAGCCCCAAATTTTCCTTAATACACACTGGTTAGTTTCAGTCTAATAGCAACTTCCCCGAGATATTCCTGTCATACTTGTCAATTAACAGTATTAATAATTGGCACAAACATTATAAGAAACTATTCAATTTCTGATTGATTCTAGTGGAAATATTGCAACGCTGGAAAACTGTTTCCGTCCAACATGAAACAAGCTATAAATTATGCATGGTGGTTACCTATTTGCTCTTATTTCCTCTTTTGTTCCATTTGTCCCATGATTACATCATAACACTATTTCAAAGCACTGTCACTCATCAATAAATGACTTGATCATTGTCATATTGCAAACAGTTTTATAACTTAAACAAAGCTTTAGTTAAAATGAATGTTGGAGCTATGTAATGGTCTATGCATAAGTGTTTTGAGAATGTGACATGGTAGAATATGCTTAGGGCAGAATTAGATTTGCTATTAGGCATAATTAGGGCATGATGAACATAGCGTTAAAACATAATTTTAATACATATAATATTTAGTTCTCTTAGATTTATAGTATATTCACATTGAGAATTGAACTTATTATTCCCTTTTTGGTCTTTTTTTGCAATGCAGTTGCATTATACCTCCTTAGGAATTCAGCTTTCATCACACTATCTGGAAAATATCTACTGTAAAAAACAGAGCCAATTACTTTCCAAACAATTTATGTCTGTTTTTGCAAAGCTCCTTGTTAACTCTTCACCTTGTATAACAGCCTCCACCAATCCTGGCAACCTTAATTTGTTGCTACAACAACCCTATTGACACCAGCTAATATCCATAGTGACACATTTGACAAACTGTTACTGTTTGTTCGAAACGGTTCGAGACTTCTGCAAATTGAGGAAGTCAAATCTGTCGGGCACTAGATGTCGTTCAATGAGATTGAAGTTGAAATCGTTCATCTTTCATATTTTCCTATCAACAGAATTGTTTGCGTTATTTTAGTGAGATATTTGTTTTCGAAATTCCGAAAAGGCAACATGGCAAAGTAAATATTGTTAATAATAAAGTAGATCTATTAATATCAGAATATATGCTAAATGTATTGATATAATTTACTTTTACAAACAAAATAGTACAATTCCTTTCTGGTTTAATTGTTAGGAAATAAAAGCTTATTAACTGTTTACTAATCTGGTTAGAAATCAAGCGTCATTTAACAATTAAAAAAAGCAATTAAGGATATAAAATTTTGAAAAAAATTGTCTTGGCTATGACGTTGCCATCTAAAAGACTATCCATGATTACTCCCTCTGTTATAGATACATGTATTATGTTTCGCTTCTGAAGGTAAAGTTTGTGTGGCGCAGAGGTAGGGCATCCCCTTACAGATAAAGACATCATGGGTTTCAATACCAGTGACATCAAGGTTTTTTTTTTCATCATTTTTCTTACTATAAAAATTAGTCCATTAAAAAATTAAAGATTGTAAGAAATCATAATATCAAATGACATTTGAAAAAAATGCCTAAATTTACAATTCCCTTAAAATGTGGATCACGGGGAACAAGATTTGGATTAATTGATCGTAGTTCTACTTGTTTCATATATGCCATCATTCCAATGATCATAGTTCCACTTGTTTTATATATGCCATCATTCCAATAAATATGTTCCTAACATTTTTTGCTTACTCAGTTATGTTCTTTTACAAAGTGAATCTCGTCGTATTTGATTCTGAGATAACATACTTTATTATTGGGGTATGTTACTTTAGAAAAATAGAATAGATGAATAATGTTATCCCGTGACATGCCTCTAAATCAGCCTGATAACCAGGTAACCTAATAACCCAAAAGATATTAAGCTAGTTGAACACGTGACCTCGAATATCCGTCAGTTGCTCTCTGCGCATGCTGTAATATCGTTAACTTTGTGACAGCAAACATTTCCCCTGCGAAACGTTTTAGAACTGTTCTATAAAATTTCTAGAATTGTACTGGAAACAAATGACTAGAAGTGTTCTGGAATCATCCTTAAAATGGTCTAGAACGATTCAAGAACAGTTGTTGAACGTTAAATGAGAATAATTTGTGGAACAAATAGTTCTAAAACAGTTCTGAAGATTTGTTCTAGAACAATTCTTGAACCATTGTTCTAGAACTATTCCAGAATTGCTCTTGTATATATTTCCAGAACTGTTTTAGAACAATTGTTCTAGAAATTATACTGTTATGCTTAACACTGTTTGCTGCTCTTCAATATCTGAGGGTTGGAAATGAAGCCATAAAAACTTAAACTTAAAGAATCTAGTAAGAAAGGTCTTATATTTAATATAACTTTCTAAGAGACTACACATGCGTCAAAAAACCTATCTAAGTGGTACAGGGTTAAATCTACCAGTCCTCTGTATCAGTAATCCAACCATTCTACCATTTAGTAACCCATATTGCAACTTCATGACAGCGTCTGATTTTGCTTTATGTCCTTGAGAACAAGGGGAAGCTTATGCTTTAAGCAGGATTCTTGTCGCTGATGCAATCCAAGATCAGAACATGTAGGATCCATTACACTACATGTATGATACAATTATGCTTGTGCTGGTCTTAATCTTTTAAACCTGTCTGCCAGATGATATTATTGATGATTTATTAGAGACCTTTGACCTATTCTGCTCCAATATGATAATGTGACAAGTATTGGTTTACTTCAGATAAAAATGTCCTTGGAAATATGATACATGTGACTGAAAACAAATTCTATTCATCAACATGATTGCCAATATTTAATAGAACTTTTCTGGCATAATGGAATGTGTAAATTTTCAATCATAGGGTGTGATTTTGCAACAGACATGTCAGTTATAAAATAACAAGGTTGTGAAAAGTCCTTTTAATAATCTGGTATAGACCAAAGAACAACTTCTATTCTTGGACATGATTGCCACCTCATTAAAAAAATCTTACCTAAAGGAATCTGTCAAGTTTCCATTAGAGGGTGTGACTTTGCAATAGAAATGTCCTTTAAACAAGATGTGTTTGTGAAACACAATGTCCCCCTATATGACGTTTGACCTTGAAGGATGACCTTGACCTTGACCCTTCACCACTCAAAATGTGCAGCTCCTTGAGATACACACGCATTTCAAATATAAAATTGCTAGCTTCAATATTGCAGAAGTGACATAACATGAGCAATTTTGACCCATATATTTGACCTTAAAGGATGACCTTGACCTTTCACCACTCAAAATGTGCAACTCCATGAGATACACATGCCTGCCAAATATCAAGTTGCTATCTTTAATATTGCAAAAGTATTAATAAAATAAGCGATTTGGGCCACATATATTTGACCTCTGACCTTGAAGGATGACTTTGAAATTGACCTTTCACCACTCAAAATGTGCAGCTCCATGAGATACACATGCATGCCAAATATCAAGTTGCTATCTTCAATATTGCAAAAGTATTTATAAAATAAGCAATTTGGGCCATATATATATAACCTCTGACCTTGAAGGATGACCTTGACCTTGACCTTTCACCACTCAAAATGTGCAGCTCCATGAGATACACATGCATGCCAAATATCAAGTTGCTATCTTCAATATTGCAAAAGTATTCATAAAATTAGCGATTTTGGCCACATATATTTGACCTCTAACCTTGAAGGATGACCTTGACCTTTCACCACTCAAAATGTGCAGCTTCATGAGATACACATGCATGCCAAATATGAAGTTGCTGTCTTCAATTTAGCAAACGTTATTGCAAAATGTTAGAGTTGGCCGAACCAACCAACAGACCAACCAACCAACAGACCAACCAACCAACATACAGGGCAAAAACAATATGTCCCCCACTACTATAGTGGGGGACATAAAAAATAATAAGGTTATGAAATTATACAGAGAGCCTGCTGCTAAGCATCAAGAAGGCAGCATTTGTATGCATTAGTGCTTTCTATGCCAGCTTATTGCATGATTTCTCCCTGGTGTTCAATACTTATCATGATGCCTGGGAGCTTAGATACCTCTGTGCACAGATCAGTGATAATACTGTCAAATAGGCCTAGAATAATTCTCATTATTATTTAACAATCTGCATCATGCACAGCTTTCATCTATGGTTTTAGGTTGACCTTGACCTTTGCCCAAAGTGTGAAACACTTCCACATGTAGAACATTTGTAATAAATTACTAAAAAATGGATTCTAAATTGTTAGCTTACTTACAGAGAAGCTTTTTAAGGGGAATTCTTACTTGCCAAAACCACGAGCAAATGTTCAATTTTAACATAAAATTATTAAAGTTATCAAATTAATCAAAAGTTAAATCATATAGCTTTACATTTCAAAGTAAGGGGATGTATCTCAGTAAGGCTTATACATAATTCAGCAGCTTTAGTGCCAGTCAAAATGAATTTACCAATTTGCCTGATAGAACCCAGCAATCACATGCCTTGGTGGTGCTCCTGTCATGAATGTTTGTTCACGGATATTGCCTCTTGTAATAAATAAATGAGCTGGGGACAGCAGTTCATTAGAGAATCTTTTATAAACAGCAGTAGATTATTTATAGGATAATAACTTGGTTTGAAAACTGTCCCACCTATTGTCCAGGTTCCTGTTCCATCCTGCTTGCTGGCTGCGATTAATAAGATTAATAACGTTCTGTCACTGTGAATGTTCATTCCATGAAATTGACTTGCAAAATATAACTGAGAAATAAGAAAGGGTGGCATGTGTTTATTCTCATCATTTTGTCCCTGTTTTGTATGTGACACTTGCTGCATCTCTTGGGACCTTGCAGATGAGGATGTACCTAATAATTGTCCAATGCTAAATTCTTTACCAAGGAAAATTATTTTGGAAACTTGGGAATGTTACAACTCATCAAATTCCAGATCTGCTTGTTTGTGTTTGTTTTTAGCACACCTGAGCACAACATGCTCAATGGTGAGCTTTTGTGATAACCTTTTGTCCATCGTCGGTTGTGTGTTGTCAACAATTGGCTTGGTACTAGTATCACTAGAGGCCACATTTATTGTCCAATCTTTATGAATTTGGTCCGAAGATTTGTCCCTATAATTTCTTGCAGGAGTTCGAAAATGTTTCCAGATGGTTGAAAACATGCCAGGGGACGGGGAATTTTTCCATATATGGCTATAGTAAAATCTTCAACTTGACATTAACAGTTAATGCTCTAGAGGCAACATTTATTGTCCAGTCATCATAAAACTTGGTCAGAAGATTTGTCCCAATGATATCTTAGACAATCGGAAAACGGTCCCAGTTGCTTGAAAAACATGGCTTCCTGTGGGTGGGGCATTTTTCCTTATATTGCTATATAGGGCCATAGTAAAACCTTGTTTACACTCTAGATGCCAGTGACATTTATTGTCTGATCTTCATGAAGCTTGGTCATGTGTTGGATGAGTTCGAAAATGCTAACAATCTAGAGGCCACATTTATTGTCCGATCATCACAAAACTTGGTTAGAAGATTTGTTCCAATGATATATTGGACAAGTCCCAAAATGGTTCTGGTCTGTTGAAAAACATGGTCACTCCGGGACAGGGAATTTATCCTTATATGGCTGTGTCAGCATTGCACAGTCCTCTTGAATTCCTGCAGACTAATACTTCTGGAATGTGTGTGTTGTCATGTAAAACTTGCAGGAGATTTGTCATAAATATGACAGAAATCCAAAATTGTCTCACCAGAGCGGCAGTTCCGTATAAACGCTTTTCTGCATGAAATAATCTTTTTATTATAAAACAAAATGTTTTTTTCAGACACTTATATAACATTTAACTGTTTAACTCATGATTTACTTTCTTTAAAAGATGAGCCTTTTTTTATCGCGCCGTGGGATACTTTATTCAAAGATTGAATTTACTGTCATAACATTCTGTTCATTGCTGAGAGAGAAAATCTGCAATCAAGAAGCAATATAAATATCACTTCTTCCCCCAAGCTGTCATACTGCCTAGTTCTCAAACAATGTTATGTTAAGTTTGAATAAGAAAAAGTTAAGTTATGCTTTATATTCAGTTTTACTTTTTATGTCCCCTTAGAAGAGGTATATTGTTTTGCTGGATCGACAAATTGGCTTTGTACTTCCCATGTGCATTGGCCTAGGAAGTAGATGATCCCTACTAAAAGTGGGGTCACTTGGTCAAAGTTCACTGTCCCAAGAAGTGTTAAAATGTTTTCCGTTCAATCACTGATCAATAAATTAATCGATTGGCTTGATACTTAACATGTGCATTGGTCTTTGACAGTTGATGACCCCCTTTTGAAATTCGGGTCACTAGGTCAAAGGTCAAACATCTTTTCGGATCAATAACTCATCAACGTATTGACTGATTGGCTTGTTGCTTCCCATGTGCATTGGCCTTGGACAGTAGATGACCCCTAATGAAATAAGGGTTACTAGGTCAAAGGTCAAGGACAATGTCGCAATAAATGTGAGCATTATTTTCCGATCAATTACTCAATGGCGTTGGACATTAGATGACCCCTCATTAAATTAGGATCACTAGTTCAAGGTCAAGGTCACTGTGACATTAAGTGTTAAATTGGTTTCCATTCAGTGTGTCATCAAAGGATTTAGTGATAAGTGTCAAGGTCCTTTGCGGGGGGGGGGGGGGGGGGGGGGGCTTCTGTCTCCAACCTAGGAGCTCTTGATGACCTATTAGTAAATTTGTATTAATGAAATTAGTTTTACCTCAAAATGTAGACTTGCTTATATTTTTTATTATGCTTAAAAAAAAATGAAATTCCATAATAAAGATTTGTCTATGCAGCAGAAAAATATGTGGAAATGCAATAATTTTAGCCAAAATGATGAACACAAAATATTACAAACATATATATATACAGCATGAAATGCACCGTTTTATATGAGAGAATACATCCTTATAAGGTTCATGTAAGGTTTTATATCTTATTTCAACTTCACCTAATTTAGCGTTTTATCATGCCACAATGTTGATATGTTCATGATACAAAGGTGCCTGATATATTTGTTTATATCAGAATAGAAGGTGTTTATGTCAGGCAATGTTTACAGCATTTGAATCAACATTTTCTAAAGAAATTAATCAGATTCAGCAAAAACAATTTGATACCAAGATGAATGCCATTTTAGACATACAAGGCAATACAAACAGCAACCAAATATAATTAATTTTCAAATACAAAGTGCAAATGCTCATGACTTCATGATTAACACATGGAAATTCAAAATGAGTCCTGATGAAAATACTCAGGGCTGAAGAGGTATAATTCAACTGGAAAGGTGCAATGAACTGACACAGTTCTTGAAATGTTGATCTCCACTTTTGTCTCATTTTCTCTGCGTTTTCATCATTACATTGTTCAAAGCACTGTAATTCATCTATAAATGGCGTGATCCAAGTCGTTTGGTATCAGTTTCATAACTCATACAGTGCCATAATTGTGTTGATTATACATCTACAGGATTTGTTATGGCCATGTCTTTTATGATTGGGACATGTTCACTGGAAATGTTGAAAGCTCACTTGACCTGTTGTTGATAAGTTACAGACTGTCATTCTCTTTCATCATCTATCTATATGTGATATCATTGGACATGAAGAGGCAAAATTAACCCTTAACCACTTAGATATGTATTTTGACGCATTTGTAGTCCCTTAGAAAGTTACATTTAATTAAATACCTTTCTTACTAAATTCAAGTTTTAAAGGCTTCATTTCTAACCTAATAGTTACTGATAAGCAGCAAACAGCATTAAACCTGAACAGACTGTGAGTTACTCGCAGGCTGTTTTGGTTTTATGCTGGTTGCCAAAAGCCATTTTCACTTTGCTTGTTATGAGGGAAGGGTTAAGTATAACATGTTAGCATTTTGATAAACTTGACATTAGGACATGATTGAGATGATGACCTGATTAAACATGAATGACATGACAATGGAGATCATCATGATGAACTGATTAAACATGTATGACATGACAAGGGAGATCATCATGATGAACTGATTAAACATGCATGACATGACAAGGGAGATCATCATGATGAACTGATTAAACATGTATGACATGACAATGGAGATCATCATGATGAACTGATTAAACATGTATGACATGACAAGGGAGATCATCATGATGAACTGATTAAACATGCATGACATGACAAGGGAGATCATCATGATGAACTGATTAAACATGTATGACATGACAAGGGAGATCATCATGATGAACTGATTAAACATGTATGACATGACAAGGGAGATCATCATGATGAACTGATTAAGCATGTATGACATGACAATGGAGATCATCATGATGAACTGATTAAACATGTATGACATGACAAGGGAGATCATCATGATGAATTGATTAAACATGCATGACATGACAAGGGAGATCATCATGATGAACTGATTAAACATGTATGACATGACAAGGGAGATCATCATGATGAACTGATTAAACATGTATGACATGACAAGGGAGATCATCATGATGAACTGATTAAACATGTATGACATTACAAGGGAGATCATCATGATGAACTGATTAAACATGCATGACATGACAAGGGAGATAATCATGATGACACTATTAAGCGTGCCATTATAGCATGACTGACCAAAGTGATGTTAATTATAATTAATATATATATTTAATATTAAGATTATTAGATCATTTTGGGTTTACACATTAAGATATGTCACATCATTGTTGGCAAATTATCATAGCAATGCCTGCGTTTAGTGTCCATCAATCCTGACAGCTTTGTTTGAAATGATTCAAGACTACTGCACATTGATAAAGTCAAGTCTGTGAGGCACTTTTATGAAATCAAGATACATAGGTCATTGCAAATGGGATTGAAGGTGAAATCTTGGATATTTGCATATCAACAGAATAACAAGGGCCAAGAAACTGATTGGAATGTCTTTATTAGATTGATTAATCTGGAATGTCTTAATTAGATTGATTAATCTGGAATGTCTTAATTAGATTGATTAATCTGGAATGTCTTAATTAGATTGATTAATCTGGAATGTCTTAATTAGATTGATTAATCTGGAATGTCTTAATTAGATTGATTAATCTGGAATGTCTTAATTAGATTGATTAATCTCAAAACTGTGTTCAATATTTAGACCAAGGTTATTTTTACATACAAAAGAGTACAATTTTTTTCTGGTGAGATGTTGATTTGATGGAAATCCTGTGATAAAGAAAATGAATAAGATATTGTAGATGTATAAGAATTCATGAGTTAGTATCATTGAGGTTAGATGGTAGATCACGGAAGTTCTTCATGTATGTTCATAATACACATGCTATAGAATTTCTGTTTGCATTATTGTAAATACATGAACAAAGACTGTACAGAGCTCAGCTTTGGCTTGTCATACAAATGACCTTTAAAAATATTTCCTCACACAACAAAGGCACTTTGCCTGACATTATTGCCTAAGACTGATTAATTGTTTTCCTTTGTCGATGGTTGCCACAGATAAGTTGAAATGTTATTCAGCTCTCCAGGTTACATACAAGAAAGCCATTGATGCACAGCAGTTTATAATGTGGCACAAGTAAAACAAAATAAGCCACACTCTGGGATATCCACATCTAATACATGTGCTGTAAGTGTCTTCTCACACTTGTCTGTGAAGGGTGGCTAATGCATGTGCTGTAAGTGTCTTCTCACACTTGTCTGTGAAGGGTGGCTAATGCATGTGCTGTAAGTGTCTTCTCACACTTGTCTGTGAAGGGCGGCTAATGCATGTGCTGTAAGTGTCTTCTCACACTTGTCTGTGAAGGGTGGCTAATGCATGTGCTGTAAGTGACTTCTCACACTTGTCTGTGAAGGGTGGCTAATGCATGTGCTGTAAGTGTCTTCTCACACTTGTCTGTGATGGGTGGCTAATGCATGTGCTGTAAGTGTCTTCTCACACTTGTCTGTGAAGAGTGGCTAATGCATGTGCTGTAAGTGTCTTCTCACACTTGTCTGTGAAGGGCGGCTAATGCATGTGCTGTAAGTGTCTTCTCACACTTGTCTGTGAAGGGTGGCTAATGCATGTGCTGTAAGTGACTTCTCACACTTGTCTGTGAAGGGTGGCTAATGCATGTGCTGTAAGGTTCTTCTCACACTTGTCTGTGATGGGCGGCTAATGCATGTGCTGTAAGTGTCTTCTCACACTTGTCTGTGAAGGGTGGCTAATGCATGTGCTGTAAGTGTCTTCTCACACTTGTCTGTGAAGGGTGGCTAATGCATGTGCTGTAAGTGACTTCTCACACTTGTCTGTGAAGGGCGGCTAATACATGTGCTGTAAGTGTCTTCTCACACTTGTCTGTGATGGGCGGCTAATGCATGTGCTGTAAGTGTCTTCTCACACTTGTCTGTGATGGGCGGCTAATGCATGTGCTGTAAGTGTCTTCTCACACTTGTCTGTGATGGGCGGCTAATGCATGTGCTGTAAGTGTCTTCTCACACTTGTCTGTGATGGGCGGCTAATGCATGTGCTGTAAGTGTCTTCTCACACTTGTCTGTGATGGGCGGCTAATGCATGTGCTGTAAGTGTCTTCTCACACTTGTCTGTGATGGGCGGCTAATGCATGTGCTGTAAGTGTCTTCTCACACTTGTCTGTGATGGGCGGCTAATGCATGTGCTGTAAGTGTCTTCTCACACTTGTCTGTGAAGGGCAGCTAATGCATGTGCTGTAAGCGTCTTCTAACACTTGTCTGTGAAGGGCGGCTAATGCATGTGCTGTAAGTGTCTTCTCACACTTGTCTGTGAAGGGCGGCTAATGCATGTGCTGTAAGTGTCTTCTCACACTTGTCTGTGAAGGGCGGCTAATGCATGTGCTGTAAGTGTCTTCTCACATTTGTCTGTGAAGGGCGGCTAATGCATGTGCTGTAAGTGTCTTCTCACACTTGTCTGTGAAGGGCGGCTAATGCATGTGCTGTAAGTGTCTTCTCGCACTTGTCTGTGAAGGGCGGCTAATGCATGTGCTGTAAGTGTCTTCTCACACTTGTCTGTGAAGGGCGGCTAATGCATGTGCTGTGTCTTGTCACACTTGTCTGTGAAGGGCGGCTAATGCATGTGCTGTGTCTTGTCACACTTGTATGTGAAGGGCGGCTAATGCATGTGCTGTAAGTGTCTTCTCACACTTGTCTGTGAAGGGCGGCTAATGCATGTGCTGTAAGTGTCTTCTCACACTTGTCTGTGAAGGGCGGCTAATGCATGTGCTGTGTCTTGTCACACTTGTCTGTGAAGGGCGGCTAATGCATGTGCTGTGTCTTATCACACTTGTATGTGAAGGGCGGCTAATGCATGTGCTGTAAGTGTCTTCTCACAATTGTCTGTGAAGGGCCGCTAATGCATGTGCTGTGCCTTGTCACACTTGTCTGTGAAGGACGGCTAATGCATGTGCTGTAAGTGTCTTCTCACACTTGTCTGTAAAGGGCGGCTAATGCATGTACCGTAAGTGTCTTCTCACACTTGTCTGTGAAGGGCGGCTAATGCATGTGCTGTAAGTGTCTTCTCACACTTGTCTGTGAAGGGCGGCTAATATATGTGCTGTAAGTGTCTTCTCACACTTGTCTGTGAAGGGCGGCTAATGCATGTGCTGTAAGTGTCTTCTCACACTTGTCTCTGAAGGGCGGCTAATGCATGTGCTGTAAGTGTCTTCTCACACTTGTCTGTGAAGGGCGGCTAATGCATGTGCTGTGTCTTGTCACACTTGTCTGTGAAGGGCGGCTAATGCATGTGCTGTGTCTTGTCACACTTGTATGTGAAGGGCGGCTAATGCATGTGCTGTAAGTGTCTTCTCACAATTGTCTGTGAAGGGCGGCTAATGCATGTGCTGTGCCTTGTCACACTTGTCTGTGAAGGACGGCTAATGCATGTGCTGTAAGTGTCTTCTCACACTTGTCTGTGAAGGGCGGCTAATGCATGTACCGTAAGTGTCTTCTCACACTTGTCTGTGAAGGGCGGCTAATGCATGTGCTGTAAGTGTCTTCTCACACTTGTCTGTGAAGGGCGGCTAATATATGTGCTGTAAGTGTCTTCTCACACTTGTCTGTGAAGGGCGGCTAATGCATGTGCTGTAAGTGTCTTCTCACACTTGTCTGTGAAGGGCAGCTAATGCATATGCTGTGTTAGTGTCTTCTCACACTTGTCTGTGAAAGCGGCGAATGCATGTGCTGTAAGTGTCTTCTCACACTTGTCTGTGAAGTCTGCCGTGGCTAATGCATGTGCTGTAAGCGTCTTCTCACACTTGTCTGTGAAGGGTGGCTATTGCATGTGCTGTAAGTGTCTTCTCACACTTGTCTGTGAAGGGCGGCTAATGCATGTGCTGTAAGTGTCTTCTCACACTTGTCTGTGAAGGGCGGCTAATGCATGTGCTGTATTAGTGTCTTCTCACACTTGTCTGTGAAGTCTGCACTGGCTGATCAGGCACAACACTCTACTCTTTAACTGGATTTTTCCTAACAAGAGACTACCATCAAACAAAAATATAATAAAACTAAAAAGTGTCATCCCTGATTAGCCTTTGCAGACTGCTCTTGCTAATCTGGGACAAAACATTACATATATGCATACAGCGAGGCTTATATTAGAGGTTTAGATTGAGAATGACCATTTCCTCTCATTTCCAATCCATGTATTGAGCTGACAATTTTGGAAATTTGAAAAGATAACAAACATCCAATGTGCAAAAATGTTTTTTATTAATTTTACAAAATTTTATGTACTTCAGTGTTCAATGGGCAAATGCAATAAGTGTAACAGGCAACAATTGACTCCTCTTATATGCCGTTCTCATGAGCTAATTTAAATCAAATAAAGACAAACAATTCAACCAATCAAACAATTTGATTATCATATTATTTTCTATATGTATAATTTACCAAATCTGTGCATATAAAATGGATGTATTGTCAATAGCAAATGGAAACGGAAACAAATGCTGCAAGACTTCATACTGGTTTGATTTCCCGCTTAGCATTGTGTTTTACGATCTTACAGTTATGACAAGAGCCAACCCAATAGGGAGTATCAGATGCAAGACATTTTTTTTGTAAGAAAACAAGCACATGAGGAATAAAAACACAATTGGATGCACATTAATTTTTTTATTTCCTGTGAAACAAAATTGTTTTTAGCCATCAAAATTGTAAAAATAAATGTATGTTATAAAAATTGCTTTTATCAAGGGCTAAATAAAAATATCACTGCATATATAGCTCCACACTTCAGTGCTAGGAGGCTCAATAAAAAATATTCCAAATAGACTGCTGTAATTGAGAGGGATTATGTCCATCAATTGGTTGATGATTTTTCAGCCTCGATGATTGGATTGCAGTGTCTGAGACTAATGTGGCATTGACATAAATATATCATCTTTGAAAATGTCATGGCACAGTAAAAAATGGGTTCAACTGGTAATTTGTGTTTTGCTTGGAAATGATTCTCATACTTGTTTTATACTGATTAAAGGTTTGATTGCTACAGCAAATATGTGCTCGCTAAACACGTTGATGTAAAATACCCAAGCTCCTAATACCAACAGTTCTAGCCTATTTACTGGTCCGTTGATGTAAAATACCCAAGCTCCTAATACCAACAGTTCTAGCCTATTTACTGGTCCGAAGTGCAACTTCATTACAGCAACTGATTTGGGCTTTATGTCTTATACAGCAAGACACATGTTCTGTTTACAAGGGTCTCTTGTCACTGATGCAATCCAAGATCAGAACAGGCAGGATCCATAACACTACACAAGTTTATGTATGATACAATCAGGTTTGTGCTATGCTAAATCTCCTGAACATGCTGCCAGATTTTAGGATGCTATTAAGTAGGTGTTGAGAATTTATTAGAGAACTTTTTTTGGCTTAGCTGTTAAACCCAGCTTTTCACCTTAGCTGAACTTTGTAATGGTCCAATTAAATTTCAATAAAAATATCCTGCAAATAGTTTAGAAACTTTTTATGCCCCCCCCCCCCCCCCCCCCCCCCTGTCTGTCATTGTGTCAGTCAGTCAGTCATTGTATGTGTCCCAAAACTTTAACCACGGTTAAAGTTTTGCAATAACTTTTGCAATATTGAAGATAGCAACTTGATATTTGGCATGCATGTGTTTCTCATGGAGCTGCACATTTTGAGAAGTGAAAGGTCAAGGGCATCCTTCAAGGTCAAAGGTCAAATTTATGGCTTCAAAGCGGCGCAATAGGGGGAATTGTGTTTCTGCCAAACACATCTCTTGTTTAAATAGAAAATGGGAAATCTGAAGATATTTGGAGAGATAATTATGGTATGGCAATAATAGATTCTTAATCACATGCCCTGATGGTGCTCCTGTCAAGAAAGTTTGTTTACAGATATTTTCTTATGTCATAAATAAAGGAGTAGGGAACGCATTTCAATAGAAAGCGAGTTATAAAGCAGCAATTGGTTGTCAAAAAGATAATTACTTTCTGTCCCACATATTGTCCAGGTTCCAGGTGTTCCATCCTGTTCGCTTGCTGCAGTTAATAATGTACTGTCAATGTGAAATTGTTATTCCATGAAATTGACTTGCAATATAACTGAGGAATACAAAAGGGTGGCATGTGTTTATTCTCATCATTTTGTCCCTGTTTTGTATGTGACACTTGCTGCATCTCTTGGGACCTTGCAGATGATTGTACATAATTGCCAGCGCCATCAATTTCCTTTCCTCGGAAAATGATTAGGGTAACTTTGGGATGTTAGTATTCATCAAAATCCAGGTCTGCTTGTTTGTGTTTGTATTATGTAAACAGTTTTTTTTGGCAAGTTTAGCATTGGAACTGCCCTCTTGAGTTTCTACAACTATTTACCTTAAATTGTTTATTGTTATCAATGTGAATCTTGCAGGATGTGTGCGAGTGTTGACATTCAATACAACAGAAATCTGAAGTTATTTCACCACAACTGCAGATTCATATAAAGACGGTTCTGCATAGAATATGCATGTACTTATAAAACATGACAGTCTTTCTGACACTTCATTATTTACTTCCTAAATGGTTACTACAGTGGAAACCCTCCAAACTGGATCCTCTCTATACCGGAATCCTCTCTAAACAGGACGAATTGTCTGGTCCCATTTTTTCCCCTATAAAACCATTCTTAAAATATCTCCTCAAGACTGGAATCCCCTCAATTCCGAATACCTGTCATTCTTTGGATCAAAATTGGGTCATTCCATACGTAATTGTACCCCTCCAAACCGCTAAGGGCCGGTTGATCGCACCTCAGACCTAGTGTCGAAAAGTTGTGAATAGCAGATTAAAGACACGTGAAATTAATAAAGGTGGTGGACAATTTGTAAACTGTAAAAATCGCAAACCAATTTAAAGATACTTGTCCTGTGATGTACATACAGTATCCATCAATAGAGGTGATAATACTGATTATAATTACTGATAACAAACATAGAGTTCTTTAGTGTGTTTTGTTGTTGATGTAGAAAGCCGTGTTAAATTTTAATAATCTTAATGCTATTATATTTTGTGTAGTTTATTATAAATGCTTATTTAGTGTCATAGAAAATGGTGATTTGCAGAGTTCTTGAAGCAGTTTCATTTAGATATTCATTTAGATTTTCTTATTGGTAATTAAGATAACTAAGACTAAAAATGTCCGAACCTCCTTCAAATCGAAGGCGCGTGGAATTGTCTCTAGAAGACAAAATCAAATTGATATAAGAGTCAGAGATGTTCGCTAAACCTACACTCAAGATACTGTCAGAGGGTAGGAAAGTCGACGATCTGGGATATTGTGCGAAAAAAGTGTGAGTACATATCTCATTGGTAAAACAACTCTTCACCAAACAAAAGTCGGTTTAACAATGAACTGAAATTTAGAAACATCAACAAACTTGTATGGGACTGGTTCTGTATTGTAAGGGCTAAGTAATTGCCGATCTCTGGTCCGATCATACAGGAAAAGGCACGGAGCTTTGCTAAGGAACTAGGAATTAGTGACTTTAAAGCGTCTAATGGGTGGCTGTGTCGTTGGAAGATGTTTTTCAGTGTAAAACGGAACTAAATTCACCTAAAAAATGCATACATGTGTGAACTTGTTTGTTGTTCAGGGTACAATGTTTGTTTTATGTTGCGAATGATATTGCTTTCGAATCAATAGATTTAGTGACGCGTGTTGTTCTTATGTGATGCAGTATCAATAAATGTTATATGTAAATTAACTATTAAATTTTGCTGAAAGTGTTTTTTAAACATCATCTATGTAATTGAGCTTCTGAAAGTAAAATAGCCAATGTCCCCTCTAAACCGGAATCCTCTCTAAACCGGAATTTCCTCTTGGTCCCGGGGATGGCCGGTTTAGAGGGGTTCCACTGTATATTAAAAGATTGATTATATGTTCATTACATTCCGATCATTGCTGATGGAAAACAAGAATAATATGCAAACAAACAGCAATTTAAATACCACTTCTTTCACTAAGCTGTCATGCTGTCTTGTTCTCATTACTTGTTATGTGAAGTTGGAATCAGACATCAATCTTTGAATAAACTCTGTTATTAAAACAATCCTTTCCATTCAGTTTTACTTGTTGTATATCTGATGATCAATATGAAGGTACAATGGATGTTTGAATATAAAGTTGCATCATTAGAACTGTAAACTTAAACTTACTTTAAGTTATAATTTTGTATTAATAGCCAGTAAAAGAATTAAGGAGAAGCAAAGGCAATTTTATGAACAAAATAATGGAAATGTTCTTATTTTTACCAAAATGGTTGTAAGTATAATAATCCTAAATATACAATATAAAATGCACAGTTTTTTTTTAGATTTTTCTTCCAAATAATAGCTAAACTAGGTTTAATATCTTATTTCAACTCCATCTAATGCAGCCTTTTAATTTTTATCACAATGTGAAGATGGACATGATACAAAGGTGCCTGATATAATTCGTTATATCAGGCTAGAAGGTGTTTAGATCAGTCAATGTTTGGCAGAATATTATATTCTTCTGAATCAACATTTTCAGAAGAAATGTATGTCATTCTGCAAAAATAAAACAATATTATATCAAAATGAATGCCATTTCAGACTAACAAAGCAACAAAAACAGCAAACAGCATATTTTTCAAATATTAGGTGCAAAGCTCATGACTTTATGGTTAATGGAACATCAAAATGACTGGCTCAAAAGTGTCAGGTGTGTAGAGGTATAATAAACAGACAGGTAGTTACTACCCTATCATATAGTTATATATAGGGCTCGTATAGTTATATATTATATAAGGGCTCAGCATGAATGAAAACAACTTGATAAATAACAAAACAATAGGGCAGAAACCTTTCATTTTCTTTTTTATCAATAATATCATATGTTTAGACAAATGATATATTTATAAATATCAATTACATAACTATTTTTAAGTACATTTATTGACATAGTCTCATAGAAATTATTCCAGCACATTCCTGGTATACAATTCTTTAACCCATTTATGCTAAGTGGACTCTCCCATCCTTCTAAATTGGATCAATTTATTTCCAAAATAAGGGATGTCTAGTATATTTATTTCTATATTTAGAATATTTCTTACAGAAATTCCTATAAGCAAACAGCGTAAACCCAGATAAGACGCCGCATCATCTGGGTCTACGCTGTTTGCCAAGGCCTTTTTCCTAGACGCTAGGCATAAATGGGTTAAACAGAATGTCAAAATGGCTGCAAACTAATTAAACTGACTTTTTCTTCCGATGGGTGCTTTTTGCAGTATTTGTCTGGCCATGGCTGTTTCTTGTTTGCTTTCTTGGTGAAAACATGATCTTGAACACTTTAAGAAATGTTCCTGAATGTGCTTTTATTTCATAAACAGTGCAAGAACTACCCATAAATAGTGAAGTTACAATCCATGAACGATTTTTTAATTATTTTTTTTTTTAGAAAACAAAGAAAGACCTTAAAAGTTCACAAAATGCAGTTGTAACACTTGGACACTGTAAACAATTTTGTTGAACCTATTGTTCTTGCATTTGAACAATTCTTGAACTGTTATTGTTCAGAGTTTAAAAAAAGTCTCCCTTTAACATTTGTGTGTTAACATGTTCTTTAATATTTCTTGCACATTTTCAGAAATAAAGGTTTGTTGTGTTTTTCTGCAAATAACTGAACTTGAACTTCAAAGAACTTAAAAGTTCTTTCAATATAACTATTCTCAAGTTCTGAAAATGTTTAATTCAACTTGAAACTGAACTTTTATCAATCTTACACTTTTTCATAGCAAATTTTCATTTGTCTAAATAATTATATTTTTTTAAAGTTTTCAATCAGTAAATGATCCCAATAGAGCATGATTGACCATTATCACATACCGTAAATAATTATTGTTTTTATGCCCCTGGATCGAATGATCTGGGGTATATTGTTTTTGGCCTGTCTGTCATTGTGTGTGTCTGTCCCAAAACTTTAACCTTGGTTAAAGTCAAGGTTTATGTTTTTCAATAACTTTTGCAATATTGAAGATAGCAACTTGATATTTGGCATGCATGTGTATCTCATGGAGCTGCACATTTTGAGTGGTGAAAGGTCAAGGTCATTCTTCAAGGTCAAAGGTCAAATATATGGCTTCAAAGCGGCGCAATAGGGGGCATTGTGTTTCTGACAAACACATCTCTTGTTTTTAGATTTTATTTCCTGCACACATTCAAATATATTAAGTCATGTTAGCAAATTTATTATCTTGGTCATGCAGTTATAGCTACCTCCTTACTATTTCTCCTTACACATGCAATTTAATTGTCATCAACAGGTTCTAGCTTTCATGTCCCTGTCTGGAAAATATCTGCTGTAAAAAAACAGAGCCAATTACTTTCCAAACATTTAATGTCTGTTTCTGCAAAGCTCCTTGTTAACTCTTCACCTTGTATAGAAGTCTCCATCATTCCTGACAGCTTTTATTTGTAAAAATGCTATATCAACCTTATTGACACCAGCTAATATCCATAGTGTCACATCTGACAGAACTGTAACTGGTTGTTTGAAATGATTAAAGACTACTGCAAATTGAGAAAGCCAAGTCTGTCAAGCACTGGTAATGTAAGGTCAATATACAATGGAAATTGCAGATGGGGTTTAAGGTGAAATTTGTCATCTTGAAAATTGCATATCAGCAGCATTGTTGTGCTATTTTAGGTAAAAGATTTTTCTTTAACAACTTAATTGTAACAAATTGATGTGAATGACTTACATACAAATATTTATATCAGAACATGTGTTCACCATATTGACATAAAGTTTTCATGTAAAGGAATATAATTCTTTTTGGTTAGATTTTGGTTTGATGGAAATCCTGTGATAAAGACAATGAATATATTATTTTAGATGAATTAGAATTCATGAGTTTGTGTCAGTAAGGTTATATAATAATCAGTAAGTCATTGTGCAGACCATTGCCTCTCATTGCGTAGCAAGGTATTGTGCAGACCATTACCTCCCATTGACTCTTATTGCCTATCCAGGTATTGTGCAGACCATTGCCTCTCATTGCCTATCCAGGTATTGTGCAGACCATTGCCTCTCATTGCCTATCCAGGTATTGTCCAGACCATTGCCTCTCATTCCCTATCCAGGTATTGTCCAGACCATTGCCTCTCATTGCCTATCCAGTTATTGTGCAGACCATTGCCTCTCATTGCCTATCCAAGTATTGTGCAGACCATTGCCTCTCATTGCCTATCCAGGTATTGTGCAGACCATTGCCTATCATTGCCTATCCAGGTATTGTGCAGACCATTGCCTCTCATTCCCTATCCAGGTATTGTGCAGACCATTGCCTCTCATTGCATATCCAGGTATTGTGCAGACCATTGCCTCTCATTACAGATCTAGGTATTGTGCAGACCATTGCCTCTCATTGACTCTCATTGCCTATCCAGGTATTAATCAGACCATTGCCTCTCATTCACTCTCATTGCCTATCCAGGTATTGTGCAGACCATTGTCTATACAGGAATTGTGAAGACCATTGCCTCTCATTGCCTATCCAGGTATTGTTCAGACCATTGCCTATCCAGGTATTGTGCAGACCATTGCCTCTCATTGCCTATCCAGGTATTGTGCAGACCATTGCCTGTCATTGCCTATCCAGGTATTGTGCAGACCAGTGCCTCTCATTGCCTATCCAGGTATTGTTCAGACCATTGCCTATCCAGGTATTGTTCAGACCATTGCCTCCCATTGCCTCTCATTGCCTATCCAGGTATTGTGCAGACCATTTTGCCTCTCATTGCCTATCCAGGTATTGTGCAGACTATTGCCTCTCATTGCCTATCCAGGTATTGTTCAGACCATTGCCTATCCAGGTATTGTTCAGACCATTGCCTCCCATTGCCTCTCATTGCCTATCCAGGTATTGTGCATACCATTTTGCCTCTCATTGCCTATCCAGGTATTGTGCAGACCATTGCATCTCATTGCCTATCCAGGTATTGTGCAGACCATAGCCTATTATTGCCTATCCAGGTATTGTTCAGACCATGGCCTATCCAGGTATTGTGCAGACCATTGCCTCTCATTGCCTATCCAGGTATTGTGCAGACCATTGCCTCTCATTGCCTATCCAAGTATTGTGCAGACCATTGCCTCTCATTGACTATCCAGGTATTGTGCAGACAATTGCCTCACATTGCCTATCCAGGTATTGTGCAGACCATTGCCTCTCATTCCCTATCCAGGTATTGTCCAGACCATTGCCTCTCTTTGCCTATTCAGTTATTGTGCAGACAATTGCCTCTCATTGCCTATCCAGGTATTGTGCAGACCATTGCCTCTCATTGCCTATCCAGGTATTGTGCTGACCATTGCCTCTCATTGCCTATCCAGGTATTGTCCAAACCATTGCCTCTCATTCCCTATCCAGGTATTGTTCAGACCATTGCCTCTCATTGCCTATCCAGTTATTGTGCAGACCATTTCCTCTCATTGCCTATCCAAGTATTGTGCAGACCATTGCCTCTCATTGACTCTCATTGCCTATCCAGGTATTGTGCAGACCATTGCCTCTCATTAACTGGCATTGCCTATCCAGGTATTGTGCAGACCACTGCCTCTCATTGCCTATCCAGGTATTGTGCAGACCATTGCCTCTCATTGCCTATCCATGTATTGTGCAGACCATTGCCTCTCATTGCATATCCAGGTATTGTGCAGACCATTGCCTCTCATTGCATATCCAATATTGTGCAGACCATTGCCTCTCATTGCCTATCCAGGAATTGTGCAGACCATTGCCTCTCATTGCATATCCAGGTATTGTGCAGACCATTGCCTCTCATTGACTCTCATTGCCTATCCAGGTATTGTGCAGACCATTGCCTCTCATTCACTCTCATTGCCTATCCAGGTATTGTGCAGACCATTGTCTATCCAGGAATTGTGAAGACCATTGCCTCTCATTGCCTATACAGGTATTGTTCAGACCATTGCCTATCCAGGTATTGTGCAGACCATTGCCTCTCATTGCCTATCCAGGTATTGTGCAGACCAGTGCCTCTCATTGCCTATCCAGGTATTGTGCAGACCATTGCCTCTCATTCCCTATCCAGGTATTGTGCAGACCATTGCCTCTCATGGCCTATCCAGGTATTGTGCAGACCATTTTGCCTCTCATTGCCTATCCAGGTATTGTGCAGACCATTGCCTCTCATTGCCTATCCAGGTATTGTTCAGACCATTGCCTATCTAGGTATTGTTCAGACCATTGACTCTCATTGCCTATCCAGGTATTGTGCAGACCATTTTGCCTCTCATTGCCTATCCAGGTATTGTGCAGACCATTGCCTCTCATTGCCTATCCAGGTATTGTTCAGACCATTGCCTATCCAGGTATTGTTCAGACCATTGCCTCCAATTGACTCTCATTGCCTATCCAGGTATTGTGCAGACCATTTTGCCTCTCATTGCCTATCCAGGTATTGTGCAGACCATTGCATTTCATTGCCTGTCCAGGTATTGTGCAGACCATTGCCTCTTATTGCCTTTCCAGGTATTGTTCAGACCATTGCCTATCCAGGTATTGTGCAGACAATTGCCTCTCATTGCCTATCCAGGTATTGTGCAGACCATTGTCTCTTATTGCCTTTCCAGGTATTGTTCAGACCATTGCCTATCTAGGTATTGTTCAGACCATTGACTCTCATTGCCTATCCAGGTATTGTGCAGACCATTGCCTCTCATTGCCTATCCAGGTATTGTTCAGACCATTGCCTCTCATTGACTATCCAGGTATTGTGCAGACCATTGCCTCTCATTTCCTATCCAGGTATTGTGCAGACCATTGCCTCTCATTCCCTATCCATGTATTGTGCAGACCATTGCCTCTGATTGCATATCCAGGTATTGTGAAGACCATTGCCTCTCATTTCCTATAAAGGTATTGTGCAGATCATTGCCTATCAAGGTATTGTGCAGAAAATGTTGTGGAATATGAAAAGAAAACAAACACCCAATGTGGAAAAACATTTTTGACAGTATATTATATATAAAAGTATATATATTTAATCTTCTTTAATTTTAAATGAAAGAAGGCAATAAGATATTTTCTTTTCACACTATTCCCCCATGAGATGCAATGTCATGCAATTCGTTCAAACTTTTTAACCAAACAAATAATATGATTATCATCAGTGTTTTTTTATATGGCAATTTTGGGGCCGATATTCGGCCCCATTCCCCTCCAAAAATAGTATATAATTTTCCCCATTTAAAAAATAAAATCCCTTCCAAAAGTAAAAAAATAAAATAAAAATAAATAAATATTTTTTGTATTTTTTTTTTAGAAACAACTGCCTCATGATAGATATATCTCAAATTTATTTTGTAAACAACTTACAAGGTAAAGATCTTTAAGTAATAAGATTTTTTATTATTATAAATAGTTATTATGCCCCCCTTCGAAGAAGAGGGGGTATATTGCTTTGCTCATGTTGGTCTGTCGGTCGGTCGGTCTGTCGGTCCGTCCACCAGGTGGTTGTCAGACGATAACTCAAGAACGCTTGGGCCTAGGATCATGAAACTTCATAGGTACATTGATCATGACTCGCAGATGACCCCTATTGATTTTGAGGTCACTAGGTCAAAGGTCAAGGTCACGGTGACCAGAAATAGTAAAATGGTTTTTGAATGATAACTCAAGAACGCATACCCCTAGGATCATGAAACTTCATGGGTAGATTGATCATGACTTGCAGATGACCCCTAATGATTTTGAGGTCACTAGGTCAAAGGTCAAGGTCACGGTGACCCGAAATAGTAAAATGGTTTCCTGATGATAACTCAATAACGCATACGCATAGGATCATGAAACTTCATGGGTAGATTGATCATGACTCGCAGATGACCTCTATTGATTTTGAGGTCACTAGGTCAAAGGTCAAGGTCACGGTGACCGGAAATAGTAAAATGGTTTTCGGATGATAACCCAAGAACGCATACGCCTAGGATCATGAAACTTCATAGGTAGATTGATCATGACTTGCAGATGACCCCTATTGATTTTGAGGTCACAAGGTCAAAGGTCAAGGTCACGGTGACCCGAAATAGTAAAATGATTTTTTGATGATTACTCAAGAACGCTTTTGCCTAGGAACATGAAACTTCATAGGTACATTGATCGTGACCCGCAGATGACCCCTATTGATTTTCAGGTCACTAGGTCAAAGGTCAAGGTCACAGTGACAAAAATCGTATTTATACAATGGCTGCCACTACAATGGACAGCCCATATGGGGGGCATGCATGTTTTACAAACAGCCCTTGTTTTAAATTAGGTTTTCCCAAATTAGTGGACTTCGTGAATTAAATTTTTTTCAAAAATGGCCAAGAAAAGGCCTGATGTATCTATATTGTGTCAATATTTGTTGATAAAAACATTCCAATTTGGCCCATTTTATTGATAAAAAATGCTCACATGTGCCATTTTATTGATTTAAAAAATCCCAATTAGAAACTAATTGGCTTGGAAAAATGATACTGTGCATGACGGCTGAACTGACTGAAACTAATGTTGAACAAATCATTGATATATATTTAAGACAAAGAACAGAGACATTGAGCTGTGAATATTTATGCCCCCCTTCGAAGAAGAGGGGGTATATTGCTTTGCTCATGTCGGTCGGTCGGTCGGTCGGTCGGTCGGTAGGTCGGTCGGTCGGTCCGTCCACCAGGTGGTTGTCGTATGATAACTCGAGAACGCATACGCCTAGGATCATGAAACTTCATAGGTAGATTGATCATGACTCGCAGATGACCCCTATTGATTTTAAGGTCACTAGGTCAAAGGTCAAGGTCACGGTGACCCGAAATAGTAAAATGGTTTTCGGATGATAACTCAAGAACGCATACGCTTAGGATCATGAAACTTCATGGGTATATTGATCATGACTCGCAGATGACCCCTATTGATTTTGAGGTCACTAGGTCAAAGGTCAAGGTCACGGTGACCCGAAATAGTAAAATGGTTTCCGGATGATAACTCAAGAACCCATACGCCTAGGATCATGAAACTTCATGGGTAGATTGATCATGACTCGCAGATGACCCTATCAATTTTGAGGTCACTAGGTCAAAGGTCAAGGTCACGGTGACCCGAAATAGTAAAATGGTTTCCGGATGATAACTCAAGAACGCATACGCCTAGGATCATGAAACTTCATGGGTAGATTGATCATGACTCGCAGATGACCCCTATCAATTTTGAGGTCACTAGGTCAAAGGTCAAGGTCACGGTGACCCGAAATAGTAAAATGGTTTCCGGATGATAACTCAAGAACGCATACGCCTAGAATCATGAAACTTCATAGGTAGATTGATCATGACTTGCAGATGACCCCTATTGTTTTTGAGGTCACTAGGTCAAAGGTCAAGGTCACGGTGACCTGAAATAGTAAAATGGTTTTCGGATGATAACTCAAGAACGCTTTTGCCTAGGATCATAAAACTTCATAGGTAGATTGATCATGACTCGCAGATAACTCCTATTGATTTTTAGGTCACAAGGTCAAAGGTCAAGGTCACGGTGACCCGAAATAGTAAAATGATTTTCGGATGATAACTCAAGAACGCTTTTGCCTAGGATCATGACACTTCATAGGTACATTGATCGTGACTCGCAGATGACCCCTATTGATTTTCAGGTCACTAGGTCAAAGGTCAAGGTCACAGTGACAAAAATCGTGCTCACACAATGGCTGCCACTACAATGGACAGCCCATATGGGGGGCATGCATGTTTTACAAACAGCCCTTGTACATTCATACATACATGTGTATTCATATAATAAATATCATTACATATAAAAGAATGACTTCTTAATTTTCCCCTTTTCCTAAAAAACGATGCGTTTTTCCCCTTTGGACAGGCTCCGCCACCATTCCCCTATAGGTGAAAAAAAACACTGATCATTATTTTTCTAAATGTACAACAAACAAAATATGTGCATACACAATTTATTTATGGTCATAAGCAAATGGAAACTAATGCTGCCAAACATGGCACTGGTTTTACTTGCCTCCAATATTTGTAGTTACTGATCATTCAGTTATGATAGGAGCAAACCGTTTCAGGAGCAACAGTTCAAATAAGTTTTGGTTAAGCAAACAAACAGATGAAAAATAAAAATACAATGGAACGCATATTTACAACATTGTATAATTTGTATGCATTGCAGTAAAATTTTTATGTTGTCCAAAATTGTAAAAGTACATTTATTACATAATAATGACTTTTATCAGGGGCAAAATAAAAATATCACACCATATATTGCGCCGCACTTCAGTGCTAGGAGGCCGAATAAAAATCTAATTCCATATAGACCATGCAATCTGTTGGGATTATGCCCACGTATCTTTATGTCCCCCACTATAGTAATGGGGGACATATTGTTTTTGCCCTGTCTGTTGGTTGGTTGGTCTGTTGGTCTGTTGGTTGGTTTGTTTGCGCCAACTTTAACATTTTGCAATAACTTTTGCTATATTTAATATAGCAACTTGATATTTGGCATGCATGTGTATCTCATGGAGCTGCACATTTTGAGTGGTGAAAGGTCAAGGTCATCCTTCAAGGTCAGAGGTCAAATATATGTGGCCAAAATCGCTCATTTTATGAATACTTTTGCAATATTGAAGATAGCAACTTGATATTTGGCATGCATGTGTATCTCATGGAGCTGCACATTTTGAGTGGTGAAAGGTCAAGGTCATCCTTCAAGGTCAGAGGTCAAATATATGTGGCTCAAATCACTTATTTTATAAATACTTTTGCAATATTGAAGATAGCAACTTGATATTTGGCATGCATGTGCATCTCATGGAGCTGCACATTTTGAGTGGTGAAAGGTCAAGGTCATCCTTCAAGGTCAGAGGTCAAATATATGTGGCCCAAATCGCTTATTTTATGAATACTTTTGCAATATTGAAGATAGCAACTTGATATTTGGCATGCATGTGTATCTCATGGAGCTGCACATTTTGAGTGGTGAAAGGTCAAGGTCATCCTTCACAAGGTCAAGGTCATCCTTCAAGGTCAAACGTCATATAGGGGAACATTGTGTTTCACAAACCCATCTTGTTTTAAATCTTTTTTTGCTTCTCTCCTGTTTCAGATTTTTCTTCCAACAAGGTGTTCAGACAGTGTTTGCTTGGAGAAATGGATAGAATGGGATAAAATCTAAATACAAATTATTCATCTATTAATGGCATAGTTTACTGACAAATATAATTGATGGATTGCAGCGTCATAGACTCATAGGACGTTGACATGAAGACAGGATATTTGAAATTGTTGTAATGGATCAGTCAATAATGTGTTAATAGAGGTTTGATTGGTTTTGCTTAGAAATAACGTTTGTTTTCGTTTTTATTCTGATGTAAGGTTAAAATGCTGCATTTACTATTAAAAAGTTAGTAACTGAAAACTCTTGATGAACAATTCCTTAGCCAGTAAATCAAACTGTTCTAGCCTATTAACTCCACCATACTGTAAGTTAACAACTGAGTGCCTGATGTTTGCTTTAGGACTTAGAAAGCAAGTCATAGATTATGTTTACAAAGGTCAAAGGTGTCCTGTCACTGATGGAATCCAATATAAGAACAGACAGGATCCATTACACTCCTCAACAGTTGATGTAAGATACAATCAGGTTTGTGTTGGGCTAAATCTCATCAACTTGTCTGCTAGATTTTTAGATGTACTTTAATACCAGTTGAGAATTTTTGAGAGAATTTTAGTGCACTATCCATCGCCAGTATGAAGAATATTTGTTGAATTGTTTGCAGGTAGTTTGAAACAAAGTCTTTTGCATTTGTCTTTAGGACAAACCTGCATGTATAATGTGACAACTATCTATTTACTTTAATACAAATGTCCTTTAAAACATTGTGTATATAGACCAGAAAACAAATTCTATTCGTCAACATGATTGCCACCATGGAATAGAAACTTTTCTGGCGTAATGGAAACTGTCAAGTTTCCATCAGAGGGTGTGAATATGCTACAGAAATGTCCTAAATATAATAACAAGGTTGTGAAATTATACAGAGTGCCTGCTGCTTAGCATCAAACCCCAGCATTCTGAGATAGGCATTTGTATGCATGAATGCTTTCCATGCCTGCTAATTACATGATGTGTCCTTTGTGTTTAGGGAATGCGTAGTAAAGTTCATGTACCTTCCAGATTGATGTATTAAGTTGAATTACGAATACATTCTATGTTGTGCTGTGGTTTTGATTCACTAAAGAAGTACAGTACAGCCAAAGCGGAACAAACGTATTTCGCGATCTGCGGCGGCAAGGCGAAACAAGTCGACGCCGCATCAGTCGTTGAAGCCGCGTCAGTATGCCCCGGCAAGTCACATTTCGCCGCGAAACTTCGCATCTGTCCGCCGAGGCATGCCGCGATCCGGGACATGATGCCGAGTCGATGCGCATCATGAAATAAAAAATCTTATTAAAATTATTAGTTACATGTAGTTAACAAATTTTGAAAGAACTATTATAATAATATTTAAAATCATAATAAATTTATTGTGCGCGGATTGTATTAGCATATACATGTAAGCATAGTTAATGTGTCTGGCCAATTAAGTTTGTTTCCCGCCCGTAGTGTATGTATTTCACACATAAACAAGGTCAGGTAATTATGTTTTCACACATACAAGTGGTCCAAGCTCCAGCATATGGTGGATTTATAAATTAATTGCATGTTGATTTTGCTATTATATTTAAGCTGAGAAAATTAGCAGTTTGAAGCCACATCAATAATCAAGACGGTGACAACGTATTTGTTGTTTTGTTAATTATCAGCTTATTATAACTATTGTTTGAATATGCGTATATAAATACGTTTTATTTTGTTCATATTATACAGTTAATATCGCTTCTAATTACCCGATAATCCCGTATTCCAGTTTTAAAGCAAATGCTGGTAAATATTGACGATACACAAACATTCTCGATATTTCCTTAAGTATCAAATACATTTTGGCATTTGTTACTATTTATAGAGATGAAGAAATAACGTCTAATCTGGGCGTTTTTTTTTCCACTGAACACTCGATTTACGCCTGACGTGATGTTCATGTATTTATACAACACAAAATACACCCAAACTTTCCAAACGACGTTGTACATGTCTGCATAATATTTGCGCGCTTTTTAAGAAACAAAGGATATTTTAGCACTGTTTATTTGATGCTAGAATTTGCCAAAGGTCGCGTTAGCATTAAAATTCGGAAGTGTGTTTTGGATTACAAATTTAATAATGATAATCGAACGAAACATTAACAGTTGCGCGTAATTAATTCTACGCTACACATACATGTAGATGGATATCTTTTCACTCCATCCACCGCGTACGTATGCGGCGGATTTACTCCGCGAAAGTACGCGAGGTTAATACAGACTCGGCGTCGTTGCGCAGATCGATGCCAAGTGTCACGGCGATACGCCATGTGAACACACGATTGGGCCGCCGCGTACTAATAATCTGGCCGTGGCGTAGCCGCGGATTATGGCCGTGTTGGCTGTAGTGTAGCTACTCATGTATTTAAAAGCCAAAATGCTGCAGAGGGTTTCCAGTATGTGTATGGAAGAAGAAATCATTCTTTTAATTATAAGACATTTTAAAACGTGGGAACACCTGCAGCAGTAGCTAAATTTGGTTGGAAGGTCCCCATCCAACACAATGTCCCCTTGTTATTTCAAAAAGTTGATTTTACATTCTCAGGCAATTTGTCGACCATGCTGTACTTTTTCATTTTGAGAAGAATGTGAGACAATAAGGGACTTAACTTTGACATACCTAAATTACCAAACCATAAATATTTATAGTATTTTCTTTTAATATATTTTATGTGGATATTTTCATGGACATCAGAATAACATGCCTATTGACATAACAAGTAAAACCAATGAAGTCTGTTAAACTTTTATTATTGTACCTTTCTAAAATGTTTTACTAGTTTAAAAAAAAATAGAAAAAGAAAAGTAGTGGGATGAATTATACAAAAAAGCCAAAGTAATCTTGTCCACTTTCTAACCAAATAGTTTTAATGTAATCATCTTCAAACTTAATCACAATATTTTTATGCATACAATTATCTCCACCAAGTTCAATAACCAGTGAGATTGCCTGTAAATCTTCCGAATGTTTGTCCTTGAATTATCCAAAAATAGCTAAATTTGCATGTTCTGCTCTCCTAATACAATGTTGTTCTTGGATCTTCCTCTAGCTTGGGAACAATGTTTGTGGGCATAAAATCCATTTATAATAACAAGCATTGCTTTATTGTGATCGCACATCTTGAATAAATTGTGTCACCATGGTTTCCTTTTTCTTTGTGATTCAAAAAAAGATAATAGCACCTGTTACAAGATCAAATCCTTGAACAACCTTGTTACAACTATCGAAGCCACATTTATGACTCATTAACAATAAAACTTAGTTAGAATGTTAATCTTTACAATATCTAAGTAAATTTGAATCGTGGTCAAGTGGGTAAAAACTAGGTCACCAGGTCAAATGCTCTTAAAAACCTTTATATCAATCTAGGAGCCTCATAAATGAGTTAATTTTGTTTAAACTTGGTCTTTTATCTTTACAATATCTAGTGAAATTTTAGATTGAGTCATTGAGATAAATAACTATACAAATCTTGTTACCACTCTAGAAGTCATATTTAGGATTCAATCTTGATGACACTTGGTCAGAAAATTTGTCTTGACAATACATAGGCCATTTTAAAATTAGGTCAAATGGGGTCAAAACTAACTCAGCAGGTACAATTCTTGAAATAAATTACTTCAATTCCATATGCATACTTGAGACCTTATTACATGACACTTGCACTCTTGTAATGAATAAAGCTGATCTCATTTTGGATTTTCATAACCCTGCAAACGAAGCTTGACATCGTGTATATTGGAGTCAGTTGTTGGTTGGTTGGTTGGTTATTCGGTCAGTTTGTTTGTTTGATGCTGTGTGTGGACTGAACTGCTTCTACATTTGTCTACATGTGTCAAGTACAATGGAACCAATATCATCAGTCTGAAAAATAGATGTGAAATGTAATTTGTTCACTTCAATTAATCAACACTTTCCTGAATAATGTGCCATTGAATGTGCTTTTCTTTTGGTAGAAGTAACAAGAAATATCTTTTAAAAAGATATACGGCGTTGATTGTGGTTGGAGTTGGTGAAAGGTAAAGGATTTAATGAATGAGATCAAAGATAGCGAATGTCATTTTCCATGCAGTTCTTTGCTGCATCACACAGAGAACGGGATGTTAGGCGGAGTTTTTGCGGCTTATTTTACATTATTACGTATTGCTTATCATATATCTATAATTACAAACAGAAAAACAAAAGAAGAATGGAAGTAAAATTAAAACATATAAGTCAACCGGCCATTGGCGAATTATTCGTACATATTTTAAATATTTATACGCGCGTTCTTCGAACAAACCTGTGTGTCGGGCATTGCTATTTTATTCGATTCTGAACAGTATCGGAAATCATCGCGCTCATGCTTAACAAATTGTTAAAATGTTGGAATAATGCTTGTTTAATTAATCAAAAATACTAGTTATCATGGTATTGTTGAAAACACATTAAGAATCTATGATTGACCTACCATAGTTATATCGCCAAATATCTTCATTGAACATATTTCTGGTCTAAATGCAATTCCAGTTCACCTAGTTAACGAGATAGCGCCTATATTATTTAACGATCCGTTTACTGGCCGCGAACTGTTCCTGATACCTTGCGGGTTGGAATGCAATGCATTAAGTGAGGTCACGATTTCACTGCTGGAACGACGGCTTGTTAAAAACTTTATACTTTTACATGTATAATGTTCAATTTCGAAAATAATTGAAAATGGTTAGCCCAAAACGAATATCAGGATAGGGAAAAACAATACTTTTATGAACTTAAATATACTAGTACACAGGCAGCAATATGGTAGTAATTACTCAATATGAGAAGATAGCCTTTAAGTACAAAGGCTCTGTCGCTGACAATCCCCTGAATATAAAGGGGCATACAAAACTGTATTGATGTCAAGAGTTGAGCGCAAAACTGTTCTATCCATCAAGCCTTTTCATTAGAGATAAAATTGTTTCATGCTGAACACGCAGTAAAACATTGTTACACGCTATGCTACAGAGATGCAGTCATGTTTCCAATGGTCTAGGGGATTATGCTCAAATCAGCCAATGGAATAAATGAAGTGTATTCATTCGTATCTAGCCGCGGGAAATTTTATTTGAATTTTTTTGGACACTTACAGAGGCCAGCTAAGGTGAAAAGCTGGCATAGACAGCTACGCCGAAAAATTGTTCTAAGTGCATGCAGCAAACTGCTTTATCAAGAAAATGATTTGAAACTTGAAGAATGTCATCACCATGAAGTTTATATGTGCAAAACACTATTTTCTGACCCATTATAATCCATTAATTTCTTTGTTATGTACCTTTGAGCCAACAATTTGTCATTCAAATGCTTGTGATACAACCTCTTAAGCCATTGTCCTTGTGGTTTAATTTGTTCGGACTTAAAACAATTGGTTATTTCCCCAATAAAATTCTCTCAATTGTCAAAATGTGTGTATGTACTATGAAAACAAATCTCTTTTATTGCAATTATATCTTTTATATGTAACAATACATTGATAAACATAAAAAAGCTTTCAAGGACATACTACAACATACAAGTATGTACTTGTAGGTTCTTCATTTCTGATGCCAAAGGCATTGACTCATCTTTTATTCAGCTGTCTATATTAAAAGAGACACTCATTATACATTGGAATGTCAAGAACCAAATGAGTTCTATAATAGAGACCAAAAGACAGCAAGCAACTTCTAGGGCTCACTTAATTATCTAGATTATAAAAGTACATGCAAAGGGTTGATCAGTATATTACTTGATGCCATAAAAAGTATATTCATACATAAATATTGGGTTATTGGTATCACAAGTTCGTTTATGTGTGAGCATTCTGAATTAACCCTTTGCATGCTGGGATATTTGTCGTCTGCTAAAAATGCCGTCTGCTGAATTTCAAAAATTAGCATTTTCTTCGATTTTTTTCAAAGAATACTATCAGAATAGTAAACAGTTTGGATCCTGATGAGACGCCACGTTCTGTGGCGTCTCATCTGGATCCAAACTGTTTGCAAAGGCTTTCAAAATTCGGTTCCAGCACTGTAAGAGTTAAACTTTGTGAAAAATGGTTTACTTGTTGTTGTTTTTGCACTTAGGATGCTGCAATGACTGGAAAAAACTGAACAAGCCATGACTTGGGATCAGAGTGGTGTAGGTGGTGATTCAGCAATAAATATTTTGGCTTGATACAGGAAAAGAGGGCTTAATGCATGTGCGTACTGTCATATCAGATAAGCCTCTGCAGAATGCACAGGCTAATATGGGATAGCACTATCTACTAAAACTGGACTTTTGCTTAAGAAGAGACTTTCTTCAACAACAAAAATACACTATTTAAGCGGAGACTGTCCTCCCTGATTAGCCTTTTCAGACTGCAATGATATCCTATATTCCTTAACCTGCAAATCTGAATACATCTGCACTTGCCAGATTAGTTGGGTCCTATAGTATTAAGCTCCTTACAGCAACACCAGACTTGGGCATGTTCTTCAGGTTATCTGTTAAGATCAATTTTGATGTCTATTTGTTAAATAAATTTCAATCAACTAAAAGTTGATTTTATAATGTTGCAACTATTAATCAAATTATAGGATATTAAAATGCGTGCTTATTCAAAGAATTGTGTAAGGAGTCTTAGTGTAGTAATACAGGATGCTGATTAGATGCACATTTTATGCTCTGGAATTGATTAACTTTCAGCATGCTCCAATGAAAATGTCAGATTATTGAATTGTTTTCTTCACATTAACTTCAAGTTATTACTTGGCCGTTGACAAATGGCTGGCAGTTTAATTTGATTGTTTTCAGTTAAAGTACTTAAAATTCTCAAACAAGCATAAATATATCTCCTCAATTTGTCAAGAACACAATGAGTGATAAACAATTTTCTGGAAAACTAAGGAGGTTAGTGAATTGCATTTCATTCTATTGTGCATGAAAAGGGATAATAAATTACAAGTAATAGGTTTGCTAACCGCCATTCAATGATTAGAACATAGTAATGAAATAATTATAATTATTTTGTTGCATGTTGTGATCAATTTGTGTTCGGTGTGTTATTGAAAAAAAGAGGAGGGGGGGGGGGGGGCCTTCAAGGCTGAGTGACCTGGTCTAGAATGTAATCTTGAATACACTTGAGTGACCTGGTCTAGAATGTGATATTGAATACACTGGAGTGACCTGGTCTAGAATGTGATCTTGAATACACTTGAGTGACCTGGTCTAGAATGTGATCTTACATACACTTGAGTGACCTGGTCTAGCCTGTGATCTTGAATACACTTGAGTGACCTGGTCTAGAATGAGATCTTGAATACACTTGAGTGACCTGATCTAGAATGTGATCTTGAATACACTTGAGTGACCTGGTCTAGATGGTGATCTTGAATACACTTAAGTCTAGACTGTGATCTTGAATACACTTGAGTGACCTGGTCTAAACTGCGGCTGAGTGACCTGGTCTAGACTGTGATCTTGAAGACACTTGTATGACCTGGTCTAGATTGTGATCTTGAATACACTTGAGTGACCCGGTCTAGACTGTGGCTGAGTGTCCTGGTCTAGACTGTGGCTGAGTGACCTGGTCTAGACTGTAGCTGAGTGACCTGGTCTAAGATGTAACCAGGTGACCTGGTCTAAACTGTGGCTGAGTGACCTGGTCTAGACTGTGGCTGAGTGACCTGGTCTGGATTGTGGCTGAGTGTCCTAGTCCAGACTGTGTTTGAGTGACCTGGTCTAGACTGTGGCTGAGTGTCCTGGTCTAGACTGTGGCTGAGTGTCCTGGTCTAGACTGTGTTTGAGTGACCTGGTATAGACTGTGACTGAGTGACCTGGTCTAGACTGTGACTGAGTGACCTGTTCTAGACTGTGATCTTGAATACACTTGCACATTTTGGGTATTACAATACTATTTTGGAATGTTTAAAAAGTGGGCAAGATTTGACCTGAGGAACATGAAATAGTCACCCTTTGTCTCAAATTTTGACTAAAGAACATCTAACTTTGCATTTAAATGGTCTTTATATATAGAGTACATATTGTTTTGTGTGTTAGCATGAATGTGTGTACATGCTATACATACATAATACAAACTTTAAGATCTATTCCACAATTTGCTGTCAGACATACTCTCAGTGTATTTATTTCTGTGTGTTTAAGGAAGAAGTTCAAGACCCGGTCAGGTGACACAGTGCGGCTGGTAGATCTGCTGGATGAGGGACTTGCCCGTACCGGACAGAAACTGGTGGACAAAGGGCGGGACAAGGTCAGGGTCAACTACATGAAAGGCCTGGGCGGGAAATTTATTGTAGCCTCACTGTTGGAAAACTGGGCCTATGCATGTACATTAAGGGTCATCACAGATTAGCCTGTGCAGTCTGCCGATGCTAATCAGGGACAACACTTTCCGTCTAAACTTGATGTTTTCTAAGAAAAAACACTCTTTAAACAAAAAATGCCACACAAGTGTTAGCCCTAACTAGCCTGTGCAAATTGCACAGGCTAATTTGTGATGTCACGTTATGTTCATGCATTAATCCCAGTATTCCCAGAATACTGCTTACTTTATTTTATTTAGAAGTTACAAGGATTTTTAATAGCTTAATTACGTTACCTGATATCATATGCTTACTTATTCCGATAGGATCGTAATCCATCCGGAATTTTTCGTCCGAGGAATCCCACACTTTTCAGAAACCCGTCAGGTAGGACAGAGCGGTCACATAGTGCCGTGTAGCCGCACAACCAAAACGAGACATTACCCAGAATTCACTCTTATTCCGGATGGCGATATACAAAGGCCGACATTTTGTTATTAACTTAATTGTTGCTTCTGTTTCGCTGGATTCTTCTGTTTAACAGAATAGAGAAGTTTTTGTATTGCGTTAAAACATTCTCCGTATATATATGCGTGTATTTCTGTATCGTTTCGTGTATGACTGGTGCGGTCACCGGTCATGCTATGACCGGTCCGGTCAACTGGTCACCGGTCATTGACCGGTCTGGTCACCGGTCATGCTGAGACCGGTCAACCGGTCACCGGTCATTGACCGGTCCGGTCACCGGTCATGTAATGACCGATCCGGTCACCAGGTTTCGGTCTGTGCCACAGACCGTTCCGGTCACCGTAGATGTTGACACTACCTTGTCAGTACTCCACAAAGGTAGACGCAGCCGCGTTTCTACTGTGAGTCACAGATGTAAACGTGTCGTGTCTGATGTTTCCGGCTACTCCTCCACCTCGGGCTCGTTTTCGTATGACTCATCGTCTACTTCAAATAGCCCTCATCATTATCAAAGGGGACGTCGTTCACGCTCACCGAGTGTTTCTCGGCGTAGATTGCCTCGTAAAGAGCGATCACGCCAGTGCTCGGGGAGACGTTCGATCAGGAAACATCATTCCCAGCGCCGCTGAACAGTGTCTCGGCGTCGAAGGGATAAGGGACATAGACCTTCCTCTATTAGGCGCTCTCGGACTCCTAGGTCCCCTAGTCGATCCTTCTCTGAGGAATCTATTGACACCCCTCCACGTGTGTCGGCCTCTATTTTTGCCTCAACACACACTTCAGCCGTTCTTACAACCACTGAGCATAATTTGTATTCAAACACTAGTTTGCATACATATCAGGCTCAAGGTACAGGGGTTAATCTAACCACTTCGGCTGCGTTTTCAGCCTCACTGGTCTCTTCCACATTGCATAGAAGTATACCCCGGGCTGCCGCTACACCATCAAATCCCAATACTTTGTGGATCCAACAGTCGCCGGGAATCTTTGTCCCTTATTCGACTGATCCTTTACCAGCGACCTCTGGTATTCAAAGTGAGTCTGCTGACTTGATCTCTGAGAGACCTAACTCACCAGCTATATCTTTGATGGTGCCGGAAAACGATTCTCTCATGATAGAAGCAAATGAATCTATTATTCCTTCTCCTATATCCACCGGTTTCAATCAATCCAATGCTCCCGCAGATGGTTAGATTGAGGCGAGTTCGGAGTCTAATGAGGCCGAACTTTATTATTTTGCCTCCATCAATCAGGTATACGAACTTATGTTCAATACCTTAGATGAGGACTTCTGCCCCCGCCCTTCCTTGTCTCTCACAGGATCTGCAGTTACCGTTACAGAACAGGTAGCACGCAGACGAGAGCCCGGCAGGATAAGTAAGGCTACTTCCCGAGTGGATCTACGCCTTCCTATTGGCTCTTCCACAATGGCTGTTTTCCAGTCACTTGAACCAGCCAATAAGTCTTCGCCATCTCCATGGAATACCCCTAAGGAGCTGACGGAGCCTAAACAGATGGACGGCGGGAAAAGTTATAAGGCCCCAGTACCCGACCCTTCTACCGGTTTGGACCTTTCCAAACTTC
Source organism: Dreissena polymorpha (assembly GCF_020536995.1). Lineage (NCBI taxonomy): Eukaryota > Metazoa > Mollusca > Bivalvia > Myida > Dreissenidae > Dreissena > Dreissena polymorpha. The sequence goes on along the minus strand of NC_068358.1, from coordinate 52,124,749 downwards.
CGGTTCCTGATGCTGACATTAGTAAGCTGTCACTTACAATGCCTTCATCATCTACCCATACATCAGTCCCTCTTTCCCTGTTGGAAAATTGGGAGCTGAGAGAACGCCGTTCCATAGGTCTGGCTAACCAGCTAGATCTCATGGCAGCCACAGCCTTAGACTTGGTTTAGAAGCTCTCTGATTCAATCCCAGAGGAGCTCCGGGCCTTGTTGATACATCTTTCACGTACTACGCAGTGTTTATCTCACAATGCTGCGTCGTCTATGTCTGAGATGTTAAGGCTTCGGAGAGACCTCATCCTCTCTTCCTTGACAAATAATTTCCTTTTGGAAACAGGCGTAAACTCCCTTCGAACTGCTCCACTAACAGCAGAGTCTCTTTTCGGAGGGAGGATACAGTCGGCACTTATTGCTGATCGTGAAGATCAGATACATGCCTCCTTAGCTAGGAGCAAATCTGGCCAGTGCCCTGTGGTTTTTAAGCGCCCTGCTTCTAAGCCCCCAGGAGCCCCACCGGCCAAGAATGCTAAAAGGGACAGTTTCCCTACTAAGCGTCCGTCTGCTCCACGTCAGCCCACAAATAGGCCTCCTTTTCAGAACAGAACAACTTCCTATCGGAAGCCTTCTGTAAAACAAAATTGGAGTAAGGGCAAACCCAATGCGGACAAGAAGTCATTTAATCCTTCTTCCGGCAAGGATGGACCTCCTAAAGGTCAGCCCTAGGTTATACCCCTTTCAACCGCCACAACCTCTGATGCCGGAGGTACCAGTCGGGGCCAGACTTATGCACTTCGCAAATCGATGGCTCCAAATAACTTCGGACGTGTGGGTTCATTCTCTTGTCACACAAGGCCTCACTTTTCAATTAAAAAAAAGGCCCCCACTCTCTCGCGTCCCAATAGATCTGGTATCTCCGCATCCACAACTTCCAGACTCCATTCTCGGACTCCTGGAAAAACAGGCGGTAGAAAGGGTTCACGACCCTTGTTCTCCAGGATTTTACAGTCGCCTTTTCCTTGTTCAAAAGAAAAGCGGCTCCTGGAGACCAGTCATAGACTTAAAAGTGTTCAACACGTTTCTAGTCAAACCTACTTTCAAGATGGAGACTCCTGCCTTCATTCGGCGCTCCATCAAACCCATGCAATGGGGGGTTTCCTTGGACCTGGAAGATGCATACTTCCATGTTCCTATCCATCCCAACTACCGGAAGTACCTGCGCTTCTCCTTTCGAGCCCAGGTCTACCAGTTTCGGGCGATGCCCTTTGGATTGGCCACGGCTCCACGAGTTTTCACCAAACTCATGGCCGCAATGAGCGCACACCTCCGATTACACGGGGTTCAACTGCTTCAGTATTTCGACGATTGGCTCTTACACCAGCTCGATCGTCAACTGCTTCTGCTACACCTAGAGTTATCTTGGAAGGAGCTCCTCTCTTTAGGACTCCTTCTCAATGTAGCCAAGTCAGACCTCATTCCCTCTCAGGATTTCATATTCGTGGGAATGAATTTTCTGACCCACATCAATAGGGTCAGGGTCTCACCGCAACGTGTATCAGACCTCCTTTTGAAGGTCAGATGGGTGCTGTCCCAATCTCATATCACAGCTCAAGATTTCCTCTCACTCAACGGTATCCTGAGCTCTGTAGCAGACTTCGTGCAGTTGGGACGTCTCTTCCTACGTCCTCTTCAGCACTATCTCTCAGCTCGATGGAAATGGTCTCCAGACAATCTGCTTACACAGATTCCCATCCTTCCGTCCTTAGTCCCCCACCTTCAATGGTGGCTAGACGAGGAGACCCTGTTGGCAGGAGTACCGCTTCTTCCCCCGCAACCGTCTTTACATCTCATAACGGATGCGAGCATGGAAGGTTGGGGCGCTCACCTGGAACCCCGCAGCCTGACATTATCAGGATTGTGGTCTCCTCAGGAGTCTCTCCTGCACATAAACAATCTCGAAATGCGAGCAGTCTTTCTAGCTGTTTCTCAATTCCAATCACATCTTCGGGACTCCTGTGTGATGGTATCGACAGACAACACATCAGTCGTGGCTTACATCCAGAAACAGGGCGGGACACACTCTCACTCCCTGTATCTGGAAACAATGAAATTACTTGTTCTTTGCAAGAGCCTAAACGTCTCTCTCTTGTCCAAACACATACCAGGTTGTCTCAACGCCCTGGCGGACGGTTTGTCTCGCAAACACCAGTTACTTCCATCAGAGTGGACACTTCATCAGGAAGTGGCCAATCAGATATTCCTCACATTCGGTTATCCACTGGTCGACCTGTTTGCGACCAGAGACAACCACAGACTTCCTCTGTATGTGAGTCCAGTGTACGAACCAGCAGCGTGGGCGGTAGACGCTCTTTCGTTCGATTGGGATCAACTGGACGCTTACGCTTATCCCCCACCCATTCTAATTCCCCAAATCTTAGGGAAAATCAGGGTGAGCTCTTGCTGGATCCTCCTGATAGCCCCTTGGTGGCCCAGGAGATCCTGGTTCAACGACCTTCTCCGTCTCCTGTGCGATTTTCCCAGGGAACTCCCGCACAGGTAAGATCTCCTATCTCAGAGAGGCAGACTTCACATGGATCTAGACATGTTCCACTTACACGTCGGGCCGTTATCAGGCAATCCCTGCAGAAGAAACGCTTTTCTGTCAGGGCTTCAACGTTCGTTGCCTCTGCAAGGAGAAAGTCCACCAGAGCAGTCTATGATGCTCGCTGGAAACTCTTCTCTAATTGGTGTGTTCGAGGGAAAATTGATCCCCTCAATCCCTCTGCTAGACGCATAGCGGATTTTCTAATCTATCTCTTTGATGATAAGAAACTTTCTCTTAGCTCCATCAAAGGATACAGATCTGTGCTTTCGCATACCTTGGCTTTTCGTAAGTCATCACAAGTCTGTGCTGATCCAGCCATTTTGGAACTGATCCGAGCCATGGAACTTAAACGTCCTGTGTCTCGTTCTCTTACCCCCAAATGGGATTTGGCTTTTGTTTTTGGATCGCTTATTAAAGCTCCCTATGAACCCCTTAATCAGGCTTCTTTACAGTTCCTAACCTGGAAGACCGTTTTCCTTCTTACCATGGCTTCATCCAAACGTAGAAGTGAAATTCATGCTCTTTCTATCGAAGAAAGCCATCTTCGTTTTGATTCCTCCGATGGTTCTGTCACCTTGTTGTGTCAGCCAGGATTCCTTGCTAAAAATCAACTCCCCTCTATGGCTTCTAAACCCTTCAAGGTCCCAAGTCTTTCTAGAACTTGTGGTAATGAAGATGAAGATAGACTCCTCTGCCCTGTCAGGACTTTGAAGTTCTATCTTTGTAGAGTTAAGTCTATTCGAGGTTCTCGTAAGAGACTCTTCATTCCCTTAAAAGGGGGGGCGATGTGTCTGCGGCTTCTATTTCCCGTTGGGTAGCCTTGACTATAAAAAGGGCTTACTCTTCTCTTTCTTCAAGGGATTCATCCCTTTTTAAGATTAGACCGCATGAATTACGAGCAATGTCGGCTTCGTGGGCATATATTAATCATACCCCACTCTCTGACGTGCTTCAAGCTGCTTTCTGGAGGAATCAGACTACTTTTTCATCTTTTTATCTTCGTTCTCTGGAGTGCCAACAGGACAACTTGTATTTGTTGGGCCCCCTTGTGGTTGCACAAACGGTAGTATCTTCTACGGCATAGGTATATTACGCTTATCCGTGAATTAAGTTAATACCGTTATAACGAAGATTAGCTGAGAACCCGAGATATGGGTTCCGCTGTGATGGGGAGATTTTCGCGAACCTTCCCGCCTCAGCTGCAAATTCAGCATATGATATCAGGTAACGTAATTAAGCTATTAAAACAAATTTTTCTAGTAAAATTCATTTTAATTAGTAATTACTTACCTGATATCGGTAAGTCCCACCTCCCACCCCGCTCTTCGTCTAATATTTCATATTTTTATTGGAATAAGAGTGGATTCTGGGTAATGTCCCGTTTTGGTTGTGCGGCTACACGGCACTATGTGACCGCTCTGTCCTACCTGACGGGTTTCTGAAAAGTGTGGGATTCCTCGGACGAAAAATTCCGGATGGATTACGATCCTATCGGAATAAGTAAGCATATGATATCAGGTAAGTAATTACAAATTAAATGAATTTTACTAGAAAAATTTGTTTTCATTAAGTCTCAACTGAGCTTTTCATTTATAATGTTTTAAGTGGACTTCTTGTACTTATAGGATGTTATTTTGTTAACATATTGTTATGAATTTGATGGTTTCCAGAAAATATTGCTTAAAAGATGTCACATATTTGTTTTAAGTTACTTTGTAGTACAATAATAAACTAAAACATTCTATTTTTCTTTTCTTTTGATCTGTCAGTTTTTTTCTTTTGAAATGGATGCCACAGTTTTGTGACAAGGTCATACTTGTGTGGGTGAATATTCATCTCTAGATAAAGGAATGCTTTCAAACGCCATTCTGTGAAATGGCTTTACCCTTTTTAACCTTCTTGGCTCAGATACAAATTGAAAATGGCTATTTGCGACCAGCATAAAAGCAGACCAGCCTGTGAGTTACTTGTGGGCTGTTCTGGAATCATTCCGTTTTCTGCTCATTTTTAACATAGTGTTGGAGATGTGGCCTTTAAAACTTGGATTAATTAAGAAAGTCTTTAATTTAATTTGAGCCTGCTTCTTGAAAAAGATGCCTTATTCATGTGCTTAAGTAATGTCCCAGTTTGCACAGGCTAATCAGGGACAACACTCTCCGCCAAGACTAGATTTTTATTTCAAATAGACTTCTTTTTTTTTTTAATTCCCTAAAAGCAGAAAGTGTTATCCCTTTTTAGCCTGCATGGGCTAGTTGACTGCACAGGCTGATTGGGACAGCTTTAGGCATGTGAATTTAGCCCAGTTTTCTCAGAACATTCCTCACACTTTTAACACTGACTCTTCAGGAGCTGTCAGCGCAGGAGTTCAAGGCGGCCCAGGAGGCGGTGGCGTACGGCTGCATCAAATATGCAGACCTCTCTCACAACAGGTGCAACGACTACATCTTCTCCTTTGACAAGGTAACACAAGAAATGCTCCCCTTGAGTGGAGGGTAAATTAATTTATTCCTGGGCTCAGTGTTGAATTCTTCAGTTTCCATCATTAATAATCTAGTAACTGAAAATTTAATTGTGTAATATTTAATTTGTAAGCATGCATATTAATTGCTGTAGGCGTAATTGAAAGATTCTGTTTTGAGCAGATAAATAATGATCATATTTATTTCATGTTCTTTAAAACCCAAGGCTGAAGTCTGCCATCAATAACATTACACAATTTATTTTAAGAAAAAGGACTTGTTTTATGTTTGTCCAAGATATAACTGGAATCAAACTATAAATCATATCTGTTCACTGTTATTTATGCACTCTCTATTGTTTCCTGCTAGTACTGAATTGTTTAATAAAAATAGTTCACGCATGCTAATCTTGTTATATAATGCTAAAAATCTTTGTTAGAAACTGAAAGCTTGTTTTAAAGTTAAATATTTGCATGGCATTGAAACGTTTCTGGCATATTCACACTCTTAAGGAACAGATTTGAGTCAAATTTGAGCCGACTTTGGGGAAAACAATTCTTAATGAAGTGCATAAAGTGTTATCCCAGATAAGCCTGTGCAGTCCTCACAGACTAATCAGGCACAACACTTTCTGCTTTAATGGACTTTTTGTTTAAAGATCTTTCATCTCAGTGAAAATCCAGTCTAGACAGAAAGTGTCATCCCTTATCAGCCTGTCTGGACTTCACAGGCTAATCTGGGACAACACTTGAAGCATATGCATACAGCCAAGTTTTCCCAGAGCCCAGCTCATGTGACCTCTCAGTAACCTCCCTTGTAGATGCTGGATGACAGAGGCAACACAGCTGCCTATCTACTCTACGCCTACACACGAATCAGGTGGGTTACTGCCCTTGAAATTCCTCATCAGTGCCTCTGTCGGGGACTTATTCTTTGCCTTTCAGTGTTTGATCACAATGTGCCATATTTTCATGCCCCCCTTCGAAAAAGAGGGAGTATATTGTTTTGCCGTGTCGGTCGGTCGGTCCGTCCACCAGATGGTTTCCAGATAACTCAAGAACGCTTAGGCCTATGATCATGAAACTTCATAGGTACATTGATCATGATTGGCAGATGACCCCTATTGATTTTCAGGTCAAAGGTCATGGTCACAGTGACTTGAAATAGTAAATGGTTTCCGGATGATAACTCAAGAATGCTTAGGCCTAGGATCATGAAATTTCATAGGTACATTGATCATGACTGCCAGATGCCCCCTATTGATTTTCAGGTCACTAGGTCAAAGGTCAAGGTCACAGTGACTCAAAATAGTAAAATGGTTTCTGGATGAAAACTCAAGAATGCTTACGCCTAGGATCATGAAACTTCATAGGTACATTGATCATGACTGGCAGATGACCCCTGTTAATTTTCAGGTCACTAGGTCAAAGGTCAAGGTCACAGTGATAGAAAACATAATCACACAATGGCTGCCACTACAACTGACAGCCCATATGGGGGGCATGCATGTTTTACAAACAGCCCTTGTTACATTTTTATTGTGTAGCAATTTATGTATAGTAACAATAATAATTACCAATTCAAAGAACGTGTATTTTGTTGTTAAACATGGACACACACACCAAACATGAATTTCTTGTCAGTCTGGTCAATATTTCATATTTACCATGATGTTTACTTTATGGTATTGAAACTATTGAAGAAGAATTAATTTTTTAAATAAAATATTTAACAGTCATCAAACATCGTAATGCATGCAGTTCATTCTCACAAACCACCAATATATGATGAATTTGCAATGTGAAAATATCAAACTATCTAACAAACCACATGCAGAAAGTTTCTTCCCACAAATTACAAACAATAGTAAACGAAAACATTTGGAATGTGAAAATGTCTTAAAACATTATAAACACTTCATGCCTGCAGGTCAATCGCCCGAACTGCAAACATAAGTCCAGAGCAGCTTCGAACCGCAATCAAGAAGGAAGGGGTGTCGCTGTCAGACGAGAAGGAGTGGAAGCTGGCCAAGTGCATCCTGCGTTTCTCGGAGGTTGTGTCCAAGTGCCTCGATGACCTCCTGCTGCACAGCCTGTGCGACTACGTGTACGAACTCTCCTGCACTTTCACCGAGTTCTACGACAAGTGCTACTGCATTGAAAAGGACCGCAACACTGGTGAGCCTGCAGACACTTACATATTTATCAATCACTCCTTTATACATAGGAGCCTTATGAACAGGCTTTATGCATGTGCATAAAGTGTTGTCCCAGATAAGCCTCTGCAATCCACAGGGACAACACATTTTTAATGAATTTTTTTTAAGCAAGTCTCTTGTAAATGTACATCCAGTTAGCGGACTGCACAGGCTAATAAGAGACGACATTTAATGCACATACATTAAGCCCTGTGTTCTCTGAGGGAGGCACATTGCCTTCGAGAGACAGCAACACTGTCTTTACTTTAAATTGTTGTAAAAAAGAAAATATTGCTAAATTAAGTGAAAATGAATCTCTTTGCAAGAAACCATGGATTTCACATAGGAACCTTTATCTGAAAGTAGTCACCTTAGTTTATCTTAACCCTTTACCACTTAGATACGTATTTTTACGCATTAGTAGTCCCTTAGAATGTTAAATATAACTTAATACCTTTCTTACTAGATTCAAGTTTTAAAGGCTTCATTTCCAACCCTTAGATACTAATGAGCAGCGAACAGCATAAAACCTGAACAGTCTGCGAGTTACTCATAGTTTTATGCTGTTTGCACATAACAATTTTCTTTTTGCCTTTGAATGGGAAAGGGTTAAGTGTTAATTTGTCTAAGGAGCTTTGTGAAAACCACACCTGAGACTTTACCAGTCACTTGTAAATAATTCCCATGGGTTGGACACTGAAAACATCTCAAAATGTTTACTCAAATAAGTCCATGTTGTTGCTGACATTTACAGGGGCAATACTGAAGGTGAACATGGGGCGTATACTTCTCTGTGAGGCCACAGCAAACATCATAGCTGCTGCCTTCCACATTCTGGGCATCACACCCGTAGAGAAGATGTGATTTGGCAATGGCTGTCATATGACCCATGTCATATCCAATGAAATGGCTGTATTTACTGTACTGTATAAGCATTATGTATAAAAGAATGACCCGTGGATAATTTATGATTAGTTTTCCAATCGTTATTTTGCAAATTTTGCTAAAAGTTTTGTTAGCAAAAAAACATGGATATTTGTGATGGTTTAAATGATTTGTTTAAGTAAAGTTGATGATGGACTGTTTCAGCATATCCTATGTCACTAAAATGGCTTAATACTTGATAATATGTGTAAACTTTTGTTTGAAAAGGAAATAAAACAATAATGATAGAAGTGTTCATCAAGTTGTTTGTTGTTGTTTAAGTGTATTTGTTGTCCATGAATTGGTCGACATTTTCTGTATAAATTATGGATGCAAGAGGTTACAAAAATCATTAACCGGTTAACTTTTTTGTTACCGGTTATTAACCGGTTAACTGAAATGCCTTAAGTAGTTAAAATGATTTAGAGAACGTAAAAAAAATTTTTGGTTTGGCCTCTTAAATTACGTTCGCGTCGTATCGCTCACAAAAATGGCATGTTCCTTTGTTCATTCTGGTATAATTTTTGAAACTCAAATTGGCTGAATATAGAAATGTTTTTTCCCTTGAATATTTAATACAATCAGTACATTTATTTAATAGCGAAGTAACTAAGTATTATGATCTCAAATATTGATGATCTATTTACGTATGTTTGTTAACGTACCATAGCGCGCAAATTTAACGCAATTACACAAATACTAAATTTACCGGGTTTATTTAAAAAATATTTTTAATTGATGTTTAATTATTTAATAAGTTAATAATTTGCTTTCTTAAATAAAACTTGCATTGGACGGAAATGGTCAAAGGGTTGGACGTACATTATCATTATGATATTTTTTTGGGATAAACAAAAACGACATAAACTCGTAAAGATTGTTACTACTCTTCATAAAATTGTTACTTATAAACACTGTATTTTCACGAGCAATCAATATTGGATATTGGTTAACAAAACATCAAAATAAGCCATCTAATGTCTCAAATGTTTTTTATCGCGAGTTCAATAAACGTGTCAATTACGTGTTCATTAATAGCTCCCACTCACCGCAGTTCGCTAATTAAATTTTAGAGAGTCAAAAGACCAATAGTGTCAGTTATCAAAATGTACCCCCTGTTTGTTTTCACAAAGGTATTGATTAATTGCTTTATTACTTTGATTGTTGAAAGTTATTTATTACCGGCGATGGTGCTGCATGTTGTTCTTACTAGTCGCCAGCACAAGTTGGCAGTATGTCACGCGAAAAAAGTAAACTCGTACGAATTATTCCATGAAAAAAAAAACAATCAAATATTTTTTTCCAGTTTTTCAGTTTAACCTTTTTCCGGGAAATGTAACCGGTTAACTGGTCGTTTCGGTAGGTTAACTGGTCAACCTCTTGCATCCCTAGTATAAATATAAATGTGTCCTATTATTTTGATATAATGTACCGAACATACAAAAAGAGACACTACTATCTAATAAAGCACTGCTTATGTGCTCTAATTCATTTGCCAGCTTCATGATCATAGAGATGATGGGAGCACATTTCAAGTAATACAAAATAATTAGAACAGTGCAGAGTCATATCTGTCTTGCTAAAGGTTATACTTTGTAGTCAGTATATGAGATGCATTCTGGGTAGACTGGGCTTGATGTATGTGCATATAGTGTTGTGTTGTTTTGCATGTTACTCGAAACATATTGCTGTTGGAAGACTGAAACCTATACAAATATAATCCTGCATGTGAACTTTGCGCCTCCATGTATTGGTTTAGTTTTTAAAGGCAAAAGTGGAGTTTTCAGACAAAAGCTGAATGTGTGGAATCCGTGACCTACAGACACATTGTTAATTCATGATTATGTGCATAAAAATGTTGACATAAATTCAATTAATGTTTATCTGTCTTTTTATCAGGATGAACCTTTCTTTTACTTAAATAATATAAAAACTTTGGACTAACATTCTGATCAAAACTATACATCCCCTGGTGCTGGAGGAGATGAGGTTTACCGTGTGTCTGTCAGTCCATGGGTTGTTTTGCATCAAAGTCTGCATCCTGCAACAACTCGACAAACTAGAGCTTTGTCACGGACGTGATGAATACCCCCACATGCCGCATTGACACAGAATATTTTGCATGTTGTCTTTACAAAAAACAGCGGACACCATGCTCAAAGTTTAAAATGCACTAAGTGACCCCGTGCACTGGTTTTTGACCCTGCATGGCCCATGTTCGAACTTGACCTACACATCATCTAGATACAACTTCTTGCCAAGTGATGTGAAGATCCGATGAAAACTACTTGAATTAGAGAGCAGACACCATGCTGAATGTGTAAAACGTACTTAGTGACCCAGTGAACTAGTTTTTAACCCGGCATGACCCATATTCAAACTTGACCTAGATTTTATCTAGATACAACTTCTGACCAAGTTTGGTGAAGATCAGATGAAAACTACTTGAATTAGAGAGCGGACACCATGCTGCATGTTTAAAATGCACTAAGTGACCCCTGTGACCTAGTTTTTGACCTGCCATGACCCATGTTTGAACTTGGCCTCGACATCATTTACATACAACTTCTGACCAAGTTTGGTGAAGCTCTGATGAAAACTACTTGAATTAGAGAGCGGACAACATGCTGAATGTTTAAAATGCACTAAGTGACCCCGTGACCTAGTTTTTGACCCGGCAAGGCCCATGTTCGTAATTGGCCTAGATATCATGTAGATACAAGTTCTGACCAAGTTTGGTGAAGATCGGATGACACGGACTGACCGACAAGCTCACTCCTATATACATGTACCCCCGTAACTTCGTTTAGTGGGGGTATAATGAAGCTAAGTTGATGAAACTTAATGGCCACCCACTACAATAACTAAATATAAGATCTTTTTGTTCAGGTGAGCTCAAATCTATGAACAATTTACAATATTTTCTGTTTAGTTTCGGAGAAAACCCGAGGTATTGTCATAGCCAGCTCGTCGTCCGCTGTCCGCATCGTGCTAAAACCTTTACATTTTGTTCAGGTTTTGAACATTGGCTCTTAAATCAAAGTGCTTCAACCTACAACTTTGAAACTTCACATGTACCTGCACCTTGATGAGTTCTACATGCCACACCCATTTTTGGGTCACTAGGTCAAAGGTCAAGGTCGCTGTGGCCTAGAAAATAAATAAATTCTGACAAGCTTTCATTTATTAAAAACTGTAACATCGTGTGGTGTTTCTCTACCAAGCTTTTAAAAGTCATGCTCTGCAGGTTAAAATTGGCCCGCCCTCAGTCTATCTTGTTGCTCTTATATTTATATACTGAAAACTGGTCTGCACTGTGCAATTATTAATCAAATTATAGGATATTAAAATGCGTGCTTATTTCAAAGAATTGGGTAAGAATTCTAAGTGTAGTAATACAGGGTGCTGATCAGTTGCACATTTTATGCTCTGGAATTGATTAACTTTCAGCATGCTCCAATGAAAATGTCAGATTATTGAATTGTTTTCTTCACATTAACTTCAAGTTATTACTTGGCCGTTGACAAATGGCTGGCAGTTTAATTTGCTTGTTTTCAGTTAAAGTACTTAAAATTCTCAAACAAGCATAAATATATCTCCTCAATTTGTCAAGAACACAATAAGTGATAAAAAAAATTCTGGAAAACTAAGGAGATTAGTGAATTGCATTTCATTCTATTGTGCATGAAAAGGGATAATAAATTACAAGTAATAGGTTTGCTAACCACCATTCAATGATTAGACTGAAATAATGAAATAATTATGATCGTTTTTTTGCATGTTGTGATAAATTTGTGTTCAGTGTGTTATTGAAAAAAAGAGGGGGGGGGGGCTTTAAAGCTGAGACCAGGTCTAGAATGTGATCTTGAATACACTCGAGTGACCTGGTCTAGCCTGTGATCTTGAATACACTCGAGTGACCTGGTCTAGAATGTGATCTTGAATACACTTGAGTGACCTGGTCTAGAATGTGATCTTGAATACACTTGAGTGACCTGGTCTAGAATGTGATATTGAATACACTTGAGTGACCTGGTCCAGCCTGTGATCTTGAATACACTTGAGTGCCCTGGTCTAGCCTGTGATCTTGAATACACTTGAGTGCCCTGGTCTAGAATGTGATCTTGAATACACTTGAGTGACCTGGTCTAAACTGTGATCTTGAATACACTTGAGTGACCTGGTCTAGAATGTGATCTTGAATACACTTGAGTGACCTGGTCTAGAATGTGATCTTGAATACACTCGAGTGACCTGGTCTAGCCTGTGATCTTGAATACACTTGAGTGACCTGGTCTAGAATGTGATCTTGAATACACTTGAGTGACCTGGTCTAGAATGTGATCTTGAATACACTCGAGTGACCTGGTCTAGAATGTGATCTTGAATACACTTGAGTGACCTGGTCTAGCCTGTGATCTTGAATACACTCGAGTGACCTGGTCTAGAATGTGATCTTGAATACACTTGAGTGACCTGGTCTAGCCTGTGATCTTGAATACACTTGAGTGACCTGGTCTAGCCTGTGATCTTGAATACACTTGAGTGACCTGGTCTAGCCTGTGATCTTGAATACACTTGAGTGACCTGGTCTAGAATGTGATCTTGAATACACTTGAGTGACCTGGTCCAGCCTGTGATCTTGAATACACTTGAGTTCCCTGGTCTAGAATGTGATCTTGAATACGTTTGAGTGACCTGGTCTAGCCTGTGATCTTGAAAACACTTGAGTGACCTGGTCTAGCCTGTGATCTTGAATACACTTGAGTGACCTGGTCTAGCCTGTGATCTTAAATACACTTGAGTGACCTGGTCTAGCCTGTGATCTTGAAGACACTTGAGTGACCTGGTCTAGAATGTGATCTTGAATACACTTGAGTGACCTGGTCTAGCCTGTGATCTTGAATACACTTGAGTGACCTGGTCTAGAATGTGATCTTGAATACACTTGAGTGACCTGGTCTAGCCTGTGATCTTGAATACACTTGAGTGACCTGGTCTAGAATGTGATCTTGAATACACTTGAGTGACCTGGTCCAGCCTGTCATCTTGAATACACTTGAGTGCCCTGGTCCAGCCTGTGATCTTGAATACACTTGAGTGCCCTGGTCTAGAATGTGATCTTGAATACGTTTGAGTGACCTGGTCTAGCCTGTGATCTTGAAAACACTTGAGTGACCTGGTCTAGCCTGTGATCTTGATACACTTGAGTGACCTGGTCTAGCCTGTGATCTTGAATACACTTGAGTGACCTGGTCTAGCCTGTGATCTTGAATACACTTGAGTGACCTGGTCTAGAATGTGATCTTGAATACACTTGAGTGACCTGGTCTAGCCTGTGATCTTGAATACACTTGAGTGACCTGGTCTAGAATGTGATCTTGAATACACTTGAGTGACCTGGTCTAGCCTGTGATATTGAATACACTTGAGTGACCTGGTCTAGCCTGTGATCTTGAATACACTTGAGTGACCTGGTCTAGCCTGTGATCTTGAATACACTTGAGTGACCTGGTCTAGAATGTGATCTTGAATACACTTGAGTGACCTGGTCTAGCCTGTGATATTGAATACACTTGAGTGACCTGGTCTAGCCTGTGAACTTTAATACACTTGAGTGACCTGGTCTAGAATGTGATCTTGAATACACTTGAGTGCCCTAAAAATGTGATCTTGAATACACTTGAGTGACCTGGTCTAGACTGTGATCTTGAATACACTTGGGTGACCTGGTCTCAACTGTGATCTTGAATACACTTGAGTCTAGACTGTTATCTTGAATACACTTGAGTGACCTGGTCTAGCCTGTGATCTTGAATACACTTGAGTGACCTGGTCTAGAATGTGATCTTGAATACACTTGAGTGACCTGGTCTAGCCTGTGATCTTGAATATACTTGAGTGACCTGTTCTAGCCTATGATCTTGAATACAGTTGAGTGACCTGGTCTAGAATGTGATCTTAAATACACTTGAGTGACCTGGTCTAGCCTGTGATCTTGAATACACTTGAGTGACCTGGTCTAGAGTGTGATATTGAATACACTTGAGTGACCTGGTCAAGCTTGTGATATTGAATACACTTGAGTGACCTGGTCTAGAATGTGATCTTGAATACACTTGAGTGACCTGGTCTAGACTGTGATCTTGAATACACTTGAGTGACCTGGTCTAGACTGTGGCTGAGTAACCTTGTCTAAACTGTGGCTGAGTGACCTGGTCTAGACTGTGATCTTAAAAACACTTGAATGACCTGGTCTAGATTGTGATCTTGAATAAACTTGAGTGACCTGGTCGAGACTGTGGCTGAGTGACCTGGTCTAGACTGTGGCTGAGTGACCTGGTCTAGACTGTAGCTGAGTGACCTGGTCTAAACTGTTACCGCGTGACCTGGTTTAAACTGTGGCTGAGTGACCTGGTCTTGACTTTGTCTGAGTGACCTGGTCTAGACTGTGGCTGAGTGACCTGGTCTAGACTGTGTCTGAGTGACCTGGTCTAGACTGTGATCTTGAATACACTTGCACATTTTGGGTATGACAATACTATTTTGGAAAGTTTAAAAAGTGGGCGAGATTTGACCATGAGTTATTTATCCTTTGTCTCAAGTTTTGACTAAACAACATCTTACTTTGCATTTTTATCCCCCCCCCCCCCCCCCCCGGTAGGGTGGCATATAGCAGTTGAACTGTCCGTCAGTATGTCAGTCAGTATGTCAGTCTGTCTGTCCGTCCGGAAAAAAAACCTTTAACGTTGGCCATAACTTTTGCAATATTGAAGATAGCAACTTGATATTTGGCATGCATGTGTATCTCATGAAGCTGCACATTTTTAGTGGTGGAAGTTCAAGGTCAGGGTCATCCTTCAAGGACAAAGGGTGGGACAAGGTCAGGGTCAACTACATGAAAGGCCTGTGTGGGAAATTTATTGTAGCCTCGCTGTGGGAAAACTGGGCTTAATGCATGTATGTTAAATGTCATCACAGATTAGCCTGTGCAGTCTGCAGATGCTAATCAGGGACAACACTTTCCATCTAAACTTGATGTTTTCTTTAAAGAGACACCCTTTAAACAAAAAAATACCACAAAAGCGGAAAGTGTTAGCCCTAATTAGCCTGTGCAAATTACACAGGCTAATTTGTAATGACACTTGATGTACATGCATTTAGCCCAGTATTCTCAAAACACTGCTTATTGTATCTCATTTGGACATGTACAGAAGTTAAAAGGGTTTTTCATTAAGTCTCAACTGAGCTTTTCATTTTTATTTTCATTTTGTTATGAATTTGATGGTTTCAAAAAAATATTTCATAAAAGGTGTCACATATTCTTTTTTGTTACTTAGTAGTACAATAATAAACTCAAACATTCTCTTTTCTTTTGATCTGTTAGGTTTTTTCTTTTGAAATGGATGCCACAGTTTTGTGACAAGGTCATACTTATGTGGGTGAATATTCATCTCTAGATAAAGGAATGCTTTCAAACACAAATCTTTGAAATGGCTTCACCCTTTTTAACCTTCTTGGCTCAGAAGCAAAATGAAAATGGCTATTAGCATTCAGCATAAAAGCAGACCAGCCTGCGAGTAACCTGTGGGCTGTTCTGGTTTCATTCTGTTTTCTGCTCATTTTTAACATAGGATTGGAGATGTGGACTTCAAAACATGGATATTGAAAAAAGGTGCCTTATGCATGTGCGTAAGTGATGTCCCAGTTTAGCATGTGCAGTTTGCACAGGCTAATCAGGGACAACACTTTGCCAAGACTGGATTTTCATTTCACATAGACTTCCTTAAAATGTCCCTTAAAGCAGAAAGTGTTATCCCTTAGAATGCACAGGCTAATTGACTGCACAGGCTAAATGGGACAGCTTTAGGCATGTGCATTAAGCCCAGTTTTCACAGAACTTTCCTCACTCTTTTAACCTTGCTTTACTGACTCTTCAGGAGCTGTCGCCGCAGGAGTTAAGGCGGCCCAGGAGGCGGTGGCGTACGGCTGCATCAAATATGCAGACCTCTCTCACAATAGGTGCAACGACTACATCTTCTCCTTTGACAAGGTAACACAAGAGTTGTTCCCCTTGAGTGGAGGGTAAATTAGTTTATTCCTGGGCTCAGTGTTGAATTCTTCAGTTTCCATCATTGATAATCTAGTAACTGAAAGTTTAAATGTGTAATATTTAATTGGTAAACATGCATTTATCTGAATCTTTATTGCTGTAGGCGTAATTGAAAGATTCTGTTTTGAGCAGCTAAACCATGACCATATTTATTTCATGTTCTTGAAAACATAAATAACATTACAAAATTTATTTTAAGAAAAAGGGCTTGTTTTATGTTTGTCCAAGATATAACTGGAATCTAACTATAAATCATATCTGTTCAATGTTATTTATGCACACAGTATTTTTTCCTGCTAGTTCGGAATTGTTTAATAAAAATAGTGCACACATGCTAATCTTGTTATATAATGCTAAAGATCTTCGTTAGAAACTGAAAGCTTGTTTTAAAGTTAAATATTTGCATGTCATTGAAACGTTTCTGGCATATTCAAACTCTTAAGGAACAGATTTGAGTCAAATTTAGCTGAGTTTGG
The DNA here is from genome assembly GCF_020536995.1 of Dreissena polymorpha. Taxonomy (NCBI): domain Eukaryota; kingdom Metazoa; phylum Mollusca; class Bivalvia; order Myida; family Dreissenidae; genus Dreissena; species Dreissena polymorpha. The sequence goes on along the minus strand of NC_068358.1, from coordinate 52,107,979 downwards.
GGAAAACAATTTTTAATGAAGTGCATAAAGTATCATCTGAGATAAGCTTGTGCAGTTCTCACAGACTAATCAGGCACAACACTTTCTGCCTTTATGGACTTTTTGTTTCAAGTCTTGAAAGAAAGTGTCATCCATTATTAGTCTGTGTTCTTGTGGTGGCGTAGAGTAGATGGGCAGCTGTGTTGCCTCTATCATCCAGCATCTACAAGCATCTACAAGGGAGGTAACTGAGAGGTCACTTGAGCTTGGCTCAGTGAAGACAGGGCTTGTAGCATGTGCTTAAAGTGTTGTTCCAAATTTACCTGTGAAGTCAACAGTGTTGTGCCTGATTGGTCTGTGAGGACAGCACAAGCTTATCTCAGATAACGAAGATCTTTAGCATTATATATTTTATTAAACAATTCCGAACTAGCAGGAAAAAATACTGTGTGCATAAATAACATTGAACAGATATGATTTATAGTTAGATTCCAGTTATATCTTGGACAAACATAAAACAAGCCCTTTTTCTTAAAATAAATTTTGTAATGTTATTGATGTTTTCAAGAACATGAAATAAATATGGTCATGGTTTAGCTGCTCAAAACAGAATCTTTCAATTACGCCTACAGCAATAAAGATTCAGATAAATGCATGTTTACCAATTAAATATTACACATTTAAACTTTCAGTTACTAGATTATCAATGATGGAAACTGAAGAATTCAACACTGAGCCCAGGAATAAACTAATTTACCCTCCACTCAAGGGGAGCAACTCTTGTGTTACCTTGTCAAAGGAGAAGATGTAGTCGTTGCACCTATTGTGAGAGAGGTCTGCATATTTGATGCAGCCGTACGCCACCGCCTCCTGGGCCGCCTTGAACTCCTGCGGCGACAGCTCCTGAAGAGTCAGTAAAGCAAGGTTAAAAGAGTGAGGAAAGTTCTGTGAAAATTGGGCTTAATGCACATGCCTAAAGCTGTCCCAATTAGCCTGTGAAGTCAATTAGCCTGTGCATTCTAAGGGATAACACTTTCTGCTTTTAGGGACATTTTTTTTTTTAAGGAAGTCTATGTAAAATGAAAATCCAGCATTGGCAGAAAGTGTTGTCCCTGATTAGCCTGTGCAAACTGCACATGCTAAACTGGGACATCACTTACGCACATGCAGAAGGCTTCTTTTTTCAATATCCATGTTTTAAAGTCCACATCTCCAATCCTATGTTAAAAATGAGCAGAAAACAGAATGAAACCAGAACAGCCCACAGGTTACTCGCAGGCTGGTCTGCTTTTATGCTGAATGCTAATAGCCATTTTCATTTTGCTTCTGAGCCAAGAAGGTTTAAAAGGGTAAAGCCATTTCAAAGATTTGTGTTTGAAAGCATTTCTTTATCTAGAGATGAATATTCACCCACATAAGTATGACCTTGTCACAAAACTGTGGCATCCATTTCAAAAGAAAAGAACTAACAGATCAAAAGAAAAGAGAATGTTTGAGTTTATTATTGTACTACTAAGTAACTAAAAAAAATATGTGACACCTTTTATGAAATATTTTCTTGAAACCATCAAATTCATAACAAAATGAAAATGAAAAGCTCAGTTGAGACTTAATGAAAAATCCTTTTAACTTCTGTATATATTCAAATTAGATAAAATAAGCAGTGTTTTGGGAATACTGGGCTAAATGCATGTACATCAAGTGTCATCACAAATGAGTCTGTGCAATTTGCACAGGCTAATTAGGGCTTACACTTTCCGCTTTTGTGGTATTTTTTTGTTTAAAGGGTGTCTCTTTAAAGAAAACATCAAGTTTAGACGGAAAGTGTTGTCCCTGATTAGCATCTGCAGACTGCACAGGCTAATCTGTGATGACATTTAACATACATGCATTAAGCCCAGTTTTCCCACAGCGAGGCTACAATAAATTTCCCGCCCAGGCCTTTCATGTACATGTAGTTGACCCTGACCTTGTCCCGCCCTTTGTCCACCAGTTTCTGTCTGGTACGGGCAAGTCCCTCATCCAGCAAATCTACCAGCCGCACTGTGTCACCTGACCGGGTCTTGAACTTCTTCCTTAAACACACAGAAATAAATACACTGAGAGTATGTCTGACAGCAAATTGTGGAATAGATCTTAAAGTTAATGTATGTATAGCATGTACACACATTCAATCTAACACATAAAACAATATTTACTCTATATAAGACCATTTAATTTAAAACAAGAGATGTATTCGTCAGAAACACAAAGCCCCCTATTGCGCCGCTTTGAAATAAAAATATTTTTTTATTTTTTTTACCTTTGACCTTGAAGGATGACCTTGACCTTGAACTTCCACCACTCAAAATGTGCAGCTTTATGAGAACGCCGCTTTTAATTTTTTTTTTTTTTTTTTTGACCTTTGACCTTGAAGGATTACCTTGATCTTGAACTTCCACCACTCAAAATGTGCAGCTTCATGAGATACACATGCATGCCAAATATCAAGTTGCTATCTTCAATATTACAAAAGTTATGTCAAACGTTAAAGTGTGTTTTTTTTCCGGACAGACAGGCAGACTGACATACTGACTGACATACTGATGAACAGTTCAACTGCTATATGCCACCCTACTGGGGGCATAAAAATGCAAAGAAAGATGTTGTTTAGTCAAAACTTGAGACAAAGGGTAAATAACTCATGGTCAAATCTCGCACCACTTTTTAAACTTTCCAAAATAGTATTGTCATACCCAAAATGTGCAAGTGTATTTAAGATCACAGTCTAGACCAGGTCACTCAGACACAGTCTAGACCAGGTCACTCAGCCACAGTCTAGATCAGGTCACTCAGACAAAGTCTAGACCAGGTCACTCAGCCACAGTTTAGACCAGGTCACTCGGTTACAGTTTAGACCAGGTCACTCAGCTACAGTCTAGACCAGGTCACTCAGCCACAGTCTAGACCAGGTTACTCAGCCACAGTCTAGACCAGGTCACTCAAGTTTATTCAAGATGACAATCTAGACCAGGTCATTCAAGTGTTTTTAAGATCACAATCTTGACCAGGTCACTCAGCCACAGTTTAGACAAGGTTACTCAGCCACAGTCTAGACCAGGTCACTCAAGTGTATTCAAGATCACAGTCTAGACCAGGTCACTCAAGTGTATTCAAGATCACATTCTAGACCAGGTCACTCAAGTGTATTCAAGATCACAGGCTAGACCAGGTCACTCAAGTTTATTCAAGATCACAGGCTAGACCAGGTCACTCAAGTGTATTTAAGATCACGTTCTAGACCAGGTCATTCAATTGTATTCAAGATAACAGGCTAGACCAGGTCACTCAAGTATATTCAAGATCACAGGCTAGACCAGGTCACTCAAGTGTATTCAAGATCACACCAGGTCATTCAAGTGTATTCAAGATCACAGGCTAGACCAGGTCACTCAAGTGTATTCAAGATAACAGTCTAGACTTAAGTGTACTCAAGATCACAGTTGAGACCAGGTCACTCAAGTGTATTCAAGATCAAAGTCTAGACCAGGTCACTCAAGTGTATTCAAGATCACATTCTAGACCAGGTCACTCAAGTGTATTCAAGATCACAGGCTAGACAAGGTCACTCAAGTATATTCAAGATCACATTCTAGACCAGGTCACTCAATTGTATTCAAGATCACACTCTAGACCAGGTCACTCAAGTGTATTCAAGATCACAGGCTAGACAAGGTCACTCAAGTATATTCAAGATCACATTCTAGACCAGGTCACTCAAGTGTATTCAAGATCACATTCTAGACCAGGTCATTCAAGTGTATTCAAGATCACATTCTAGACCAGGTCATTCAAGTATATTCAAGATCACATTCTAAACCAGGTCACTCACATGTATTCAAGATTACAGATCTTTTTTTCAATAACACACTGAACACAAATTGATCACAACATGCAACAAAACAATCATAATTATTTCATTCTTTCAGTCTAATCATTGAATGGCGGTTAACAAACCTATTACTTGTAATTTATTCTCCCTTTTCATGCACAATAGAATGAAATGCAATTCACTAACCTCCTTAGTTTTCCAGAAAATTGTTTATCACTCATGCAACGTCAAATGACGTCACGAAATGTAAACAATATTCAGGATTTATTATTATGTTTGCGTAAATATTTATTTAATTTGCTCATGTAAAAGCATGTGATAAAAAAGATCTGACACTCGTTGTCATAGTATACCATATTTTATTAAACTCGTCCAGGAAATTAGTTAGTAAGCTCACCAAAGGCTCGCTTACTAACAAAATTCCTGAACTCGTTTAATAAAATATGATATGATATGACAGCTCGTGCCAGATCCTATATTTATTTTACATATGAGCCTTGCTCTGTGAAAATGGGGCTTAATTCACATGCGTAAGGTGTGGTGTATGATGCCGTTGCACTGGCTAATCTGGGACGATACTTTCCACCAAGACTGAGTTTTTGCTCCGAAGAGAATTCCAATAAATAAAAAACACCATAAAAGCTCAAAGTGTCATCTATGATTAGCCTGTACAGATTGCTAATCTGGGACATTACACTTTATGAACAATAATAAAACTCTCTTTCCCAGAACAAGGCTCATAATTGTTTTATGGTGCTTTGACTAATGTTTGTAGGTAAGTTTTACATATATTTACATACTTTTTTATGTTAATTCATTCATACGTAATTTTCTTACACTTACAAGATATACAGTGAGTTAAATATGACATTATAATTTGTTTTGCAGTAAAATCAATATAATTTACATGTACATTGTAACAAATAAAATTCTGGAATTTTTATGGTAAACCTTCACCTAGATGACTTGGCTTAAGAGGAGATATAATTAGAAATTGATTATATAATAATAATGTTTTGCTTTATACAATCAGGTATGAAAAAGTAACTTTCTTTTCCATATCAACTTAGTATTTACCCAACTTTTGCGGGAATGTTTGGAGGTAAAATGATTGATGTATCCGGTCTCTGCTTTGAAAAGAATCAGCCTTACAGATGCAAAAATTTGGACAGGTTAGTGTAGAAGAACTTTATGAAGGTGGATGTACTAATGCAAATCAAATGGAAATTAACTGGAGCGCAATAGCCAATTTTGGATATTTTGAGCCACAACATTTCCTTCAATACTTGTACAAGTGTTAATTTAAATTTAGTGTGTGCAAACATGGCCAAGAAATTAGTTTTTAAACCCTTATAGTTGTTAATGTACAGAAATATATAGACGAAATGTATATAGATATCAACATTAATGTTGAAATATTACAATAGAGCAGAGCAAGATAAACTTCTCTTTATCTTATATTATTACACGTTTTTGTATTTATCATTTCCATAATTTTTCATAATTTTCTTCATGTTCTTTTTTTTTAAATATGCACTGGGTAACACTAAGAAGAAACAAAATCTGTTTGAAGAAGATTCAATATTTTAAGCTCAAGATTTGGTTTACTTTTAATAATATATCCACAAATTTAAAGCCGATTGAAAAAAAAATCGTATCAAATACTTATATATAAGGAAATTTTTCGGCGTAAGCTGTATTAAGCCAGCTTTTCACCCTGACTTGACCTTTGTAAGTGTCCAATAATATTCAAATGAAATTTCCCTCGGCTAGGTACGAATGAATACACTTCATTTATTCCATTGGCTGATTTGAGTATAACACCAGAACATTGGAAACATATCCGCGTCTTTGTAACACTGTTTTACTGCATGAAACAATTTTATCTCTAATGAAAAGGCTCAATAGATAGAACAGTTTTACAATCAATTTTTGACATAAATACAGTTTGTGCGTTCACCTTTTATTTTCAGAGAATTACCAGCGCAAAAGCGTTTATACTAAAGGCTATATTCTCATATTTAGTACTTACTTGCATTGCATTTCAACCCGCGAGCTTTCGGGTCAATTCGCGGCCAATTTGTGAAAGTCAGAGTTTATATACAGTTCATCACCGGAGTTCGCAGAAGGGGTTGCGATCTTTTCATTGAAGGAAAAAATTGGAATCTATGCTATTTTTGTCTGATGGAGTAAATAGTTCGTTTAGTCGCTTTGTCGATATATCAATATTTTAGGCACAGCTGTTGCCTTGGTCGTGTACAGTTGGCGTAAACAAGCCGTCGTTTCAGCAGCAGAATTGTTACCTAACTTTAATGCATTGCATTCCAATCCGCAAGGTATCAAGGTCAGTTTGCGGTCAGTTGCAGAAATCTTTATATGAACGCCGTCTCGTAAACTTTGTGCACTTGAAGTCTGTTTCGATCAGAAAGATACTAAATAAAGATATTCGGCGATATTATTGTGGTATGTCAATCATCGATTTTTAACATGTTTTCAACATTTGCATGATAAGGACCAATTTTGATAAAATTAACTAGAAATATTTATCCATTTAGACCAGTTTATTAAGCATGAGCACAATAATTCACTATACTATAATTATGCAATTAAATAAGATTCGAGTATTGCCGGCTGACCTATATGCACTCGTTTATTTTCATGTTTCTTGTGTTTTTCTATTCTGTAAATATAGATATCTGAGTAATAATATCACGTAAAGCAAAATAAGCCACGAAATCTGGCGCAACACCCCGTAATTGATTTGCTTGTGATGTAGCTACTTTTTATCTCATAGAGATAACTTTTGATCGTTCATAAACATCGACCACAATCAACGCCGTATATCTTTTTTAAAGATATTTCTTGTTCTATTTGATTTCAACTGTCAGCAGAACATGTCATCCTGAGCAAGAGGCATAAGTAACCCCTTGTCTTTAGTAAGATGCCTACAATGTAATATGCACGTTTTATACATCTATCAAACCAGATAGAATCTGTATGTTTATTATATTCATATAACTGAAGGGAAGTCATAATTTAAAGTTTTTGTGAATATGTCATATTTAAAATTCTATGTCATATACGATGATTTCAGTTTTTGAAAGAATACACATCCAAGTATCATTCACTAGTTTTATTTTGTTTTATTTGTAATTTCATTAAGTACATTTCACAGCAATTAAAGAAACATTTAAATTAGCAAAGTGTCACTCCAGATTAGCCTGTGCATTCAGCACGCAGTATTCAGGAATGACTGAACTTTTGTTTAGAAAATTGCTGTCCCTTATTAGACTGTGCAGCAGGCGTATCTCGGACGACACTGCATTAAGCTCAGTTTTCACAGTGAGGCTCAATGTGACATTTGCATTTTTTTCCTTTACGTCCAGGGTACAGATGAGAATAATGCCACGTACATCAACCCTTACCGTGTACGCTGCATGGTGCCATGTCCTATGGTCAGAGACAACATCACTGTGTCTCTCATTGCCAAGGCAAAACATACTCTACAGTAATCTTCATAGGTGATAATTTCAGATATTTATTATTTGTCTTATTTTGTTTAAAAATTCAATGATACAATTTCAGTTATCACCAGGATCGATTTTCCCTTAAACTAAAAAAATCCATTTAAGTGGAAAGTGTCGTCCTTTATGAGACCTGCAGGCTAAACATGCTTGCATGCATTAACATAAATGTGTGCTGGTGAAAATAGAGATGTGCAGGAACCTTTTTTTGTTTATTTATGTTAAATGTTGAACACTTAATAATTCCTTACTGTGACCAATGCATTGTTAATAGATATTTTAAATAAATTAAAATGAACGAAAAGGCACACACATGTATAAACAATGCTGTTTCCTAGCACTAAAACATATTCACTAGGAATTTGTCAGATTGGGAATATACAATTCGGAAAATGTAATTTCATTTTTCACTACTGTTGTGTCCATTTCACACAGCTTTTTTTTCTAAAAGGCTGAGTTTATGTTTTTCTATTCAATATTGTACAACCTACATATTTTACATCATATATACTTGGTTCCGTTTAACTGACCTGTTCTTGCTCTTGCCTCTGATTATTTCTGCAATGGAATAAAAATAGTTTTGTTTTAATAGTGCTTTCATGCTCCAAAGTTTCGGTGAAAATTTTGTCAAATAACTAAAAAGTGCGATTATGCGAATATCAATTCTGTTATTCGGATACTGACCATTCAATCTAATATTCTAATATTCGAATAATTGTGCCATCCCTACTAAAAACATTGTTGCGGCGTTACTATTATGTGAGATAAATATGAGATGCAATTGTTTCACAACCTCATATTTAAATTATAATTTCTTCAGTGTTTCCCGGGAGACTGTCTCGGGAAGAGCATTGACTACTGTGTCTAGTAAGGATAACATAACCTGGTACGATCGCGACCCCTCACAGTTGAACTTGACCTGGAAGCCAGAGTTGCTTAGCAACAATTTTAATGACCGTGTGGAAATAAACCTGATTGGCTATAAGGAAGATAATCAAATGGTAATTAGTACTAGCAATTGTTTTAAAGAAATATTGTATACCATTGTTAAACACACTTGTTAAATTGCCCAAAATAAAAGGCTTTGAAAGGAAATTCCAGCCAAATTTATGTTTCTGTTGTTTTTTTCTGTTGGACAGGCGATTATTTTTTGCTTTTAACACTTTTGACCAATATTCTGGTTCTTCCAATAATTGGACTACCATTAATGTCGAGTCCTGCAACACAATAGCATATAAAAGAACACACACACAAAACATGTGTGGTCAGTAACTTGAATACATTCACAATAACAAACCGTTTTGTATGCCTGATTATGTGTGATGCATCATTTGTCACTGAGTGTAATGTCCCTTTGACACGTTAACATTAACCTAATTAAACCCTTGTTTATGCATTATAACTAGGGCTCATACAAGCTTTTAACGAGTCTGGGCATCAACAATCCTGCCTCAGCAGGCACCTACACCCTGGACCCGAGGAGGCAACAGTGCTCAGGGACCAACTGCCAGTATGAGATTTGACTGCTCGAGGTCAGACTGATGGACAAAGCCTTCCCAATGAAATACATGTAAGCATTTTGGCTCTCGGAAAACATGGCACAATACATGTTTGTAAAGTGTTGTCCCAGTTGGCCGCAGCATTGGGTACATTTTATCAGGTACAGCACTTATGCTTATAAGGAAACAAAATTTAACGGAAGTCTCTTCAGAACAAAAATCCAGACAATATGGAAAGTGGCTTTCCTAATGAGCCTGTGAGAACTGCACAGGCTTATATGATGCAACACTTAACCCATATGCATAAAGCCCTTTGTCCATACAAATGTAGCTTTTCTGATGGCTTGATTCTTCATGCATTTCGTGATTCTATCATTGATAAACAATTCTGGTTGGTTGCATTATAATAATCCAAATTGAAACTTAAAACAAATGATTTGTTTCAAAATTCAGATACTGTTATTTATATAATAACATGTTACAAATACTTTTGCAATGAATATTTAATCTGGTAGTTACAATATCTCTGAGTTAGTAACAGAGTTATTTATTTGTCTCATTGCAGGTTTGTGTTTTTGGAAAAGTGTATTTAATGTGGAATTTTAACAAAATTTACATTTTCTTTCTTAAAGTTTTCTGTCGAGTGAAGTGGTACGTCAAGACATCAATGCTAACACAGTATGGACCCACTTGGCCTACTGACATGTGTGTAAAGAGGTACAACCAAGACAAACAGGTAGGGCTATTTTTTGGTCCCAGGCATTGTTTTATAATTATGTATAACCACACCCCAGAGCAAAATTGAAGCATGAGCAGTAGAATCACCGAGGACATCTGCAGGTCTCTACAAAGAGCAAATCTTTTCTGACAAAAAAATGGTATTCTAAACGTTTTTAACTTTTCAAATTCATAATTTTAATGCATTATCCCTGGTGTCACATGTAAAGTTAAAGTACATGTTCATGTCCAGCTCAAAACTGTGTTTTTTGTGTGAATTTTGGAAATAAATTGGCAGTAAGAATCATCATATCAAGACAATGTGTAAGTTCAAGGTACAGTGGACTCTTAAAGTATTTGCATAGTCCTTATATGGGTTTTTTCAAAGTAAATGTTCATGCCTGACTCATAACTTTGTTGTACATGATGGAAATAAAAACAAATTACCAAAATAATACTAATAATATATGTATGATATGTTGCATGAACAACCATATCAATCACTTCAAGGCCAACGTCACTGAGGGACACTTTTTTCCATGCTCCTTATATGTAAGTATATGTAGTGAAAATACAGGTTAGTGTCCGGGTCATAACATTGTTTTGCATTATAGGATTTTGAAATTAATTGGAACAAATAATAACTGCAAATTCAAACGGGAACAAAATCACACTGTTGTTTTTTTAACCAAATTACCATTAGGCACAAAATATATCGAAATCCAGCTTTGGTGTAAATTTTAATTGTCATTTCGGCAACATTTCATATGCTATATGTTATAACAAACGTTATAAGCAGAATATAAATATGAATCACATTATAAACAGAGGAACTGACATATAAATAAAACTACGTTTGTAACTTGACAGTCTCAACCAAGAGCAGTATAGTGACATATTTATATCACTTTTTTTAATCAATAATGTGCAATGTATTGAGGAAATCAATACATATCGAAGAACATCAGTATAATTTCTTTAACATGTTGTATGTTTGGCAGATCATTATTGTCCAATGTATCAAATATTTATATCAGTGCTGCGTTTAAAGTCAATGTTCGGGATGGGAGTGGGTAGTTTCGATCAACTGTCAAATTTTGGTAGACTTTGCTATTAATCTTTTCTTATATTAATAGGATTAAGACTGTCTAAAGGTTGTTGGACAAGATACTTCATTTTTTCCATAATAATCAAACACTTTTATTGATATTGTGATTACTATTTGCAAATTTTACTTAATTCAATATCTTTATTGTCCAATATCATACTATATCGACTATGAATACATATTTGCACATATGGACTAGCTTTTGTGTAAAATTAATGATTCACATCTATGAACATGGGCAACTATTAGCCACAGATGTGTATACTTGCAACTTGTAAACGAATAATTGTGTTAACTTTTGCACTTTTATTTTATTTATCACCATAAATTGTATTTAAGCATTAAATAAAATACCAGGTTGGTGGTTGAAATAAGAAACAAATGAACAAAAGTGGCATATTTGTCTTCATCTGCACTGGAAGTGCTAAGGAAAAGCAATTGCGATTACACCCTTTGTCCTGCGTCGTGAGTCATCAACTTAAAGCTGGTTAACTCAAGATACCACATGTGTCATCAAGTCTTGATAATACCTGGCTAAAATTTGTATTTGGACAATACATATTCTAAGTTTGAATCTGGATCATGACCATACAAAAAAGGTAATCCTGTCAAATCATACAAAATGTTATTACCACTCTAGTGACCATAGTTATTATTCAATCTTTATGAAAAATTGTCAGAAGGTTTATTTGGACACAGTGTGCATCAAAACACAATGTCACCAGGTCAAATCACCATTTATGCCAAATGTATGACTTAATCTTGATGAACCTTGGTTGGAATATTTATCTTTACATTTTCTACGCTGACTTTGAATCTGGATCTCATGTGTCCAAGTACTAGGTCACCATGCCAAATCTAACAAAAACATGTTTACACAATAAATGCCACAATTATGATGCTATTTCGAAAAAAATGGTCAGATTGTTTATCTTAAAAATATTTATTTCATGTTTAGATTAATTTTGAATAATTTTGTATAAGTTTCCTCCATTTTAAGATTTTGTCACGAGCAGCAAACATCTTCGTATTTCAAAGGGAAAAGTCACATGTGAAGGTCATAATTCAAAGTTTGAAATTAAAAAATAATGAACATTCTTGTCGCCACCATAACTTTGCCATAAATCGATCACTTTGGACATTTTTTAGTAAAAATGAATCCCATTATTTATGAACAAGTTTTATATAAAACTTTTCTCCAGTAACTCAAAGTTCAAGGAAAAAAATAAAGTTTAAAGATCAAATATGGCTAAAACAGTTTTTTGGGAATGTGACTTTTTCTTCTATCATGACTAATTAAAAAAGCTTTCCACAAATGCCATTTTTGAGGAGCTATCATTTTGTGCCGAACAATAATTGCATTATCTCAAAGAGCAAGGTCACACTTAGAGGTCAAAAGTCAAATTTGGCCCTAAAACAGCTTTAAAATTCCTGTCGCAGCCATACATTTGCCATTAAATGAAGGATTAAAAAATACATTGGCACAAATGTCATTGAACATAAAATAATATATTGAATTAACACTCCTCTATCTTCCTTAAGGTCAATATTACACTTCAAAGATAAAAATTGGTGCTAAAACAACCTATTCGGCCTATAACTTTGTAATTAATCATGCATTTTTATCACTTGTGGTACCACGAGAACACAACAATGTGTGTTTAAAACCTGTGTCCCTAATTCAGAGGTCAGAGTCAAAATAACAGCGCAAAGTTATTTTTTTTGTAATAAAACAGCTTGTCCTGTGTGTAGCTTTTTTATTATATACAAAAAAGATGTATAATTAGATTTTAAGAAATGTAATCTCAAAGGAGAACCACGAGGATACTGAGTTTTGCATGTATTAATTTTCTCATAACCTCAAAGTTAAAGATCACACTTACAAGTCAAAAGGTGCATTATTTTTTTACCATTAATAGCTGATGTTTGACATAAGCGGTGTTTTGAGACAGAAGTTGAATGTGGAGGCATCTATTCCATTTGGATTCATGCCTTGTTCATTAACATCTATCATATTGTTCTTTTACTAAGGTCGTGCCATTTATCAAGTCGAGGCGTGAACATTTGGTGTCCATGACAGTAGATGAATGCTAAAGCGCCATCATGGTCCTCTGGTATATGTTTTTGTTCAAATCCAAGAATGCTACTATCAAAATACAATATAATGCCTCTTAATAATGCGGAATTCAATATAACGGAGGCGGGTCTTTAGTTTTTTCACGAAGCTTCCATTTTATCCATTAAATATGTCATCACGTATTGTGCTTATTGAATAATTGCTCGATTTAATTAATTACAACCTTAACATTACTGGGGCAATTGAAAGTTTAAGTGTGACAATCTATTATTTGTTGCAAATTAAGGTGTAAAAAATTGCATGCGTTTAGCAGTGTTGCAGGTTTTTATGTTGTTTCTATTTATTTTTTGAATCATTGACAGCTTTCACAAGTCTATTGAGGTTTCATTTCATTGTTGTTTTTAGCCAGTATGTAATAAAACATTGTCTGCTAAAATGTAATTGAAAACAGAACAGTTTTTTATGCAAGTATAGCACTACTATGTAGTTTAAATATTCGTTATGTAAACACATGAATTAACATAATTTTGTTTTATGATATACACTTCAATGTAATTAAAGACATTTACCCAAGTTTTATCTTTATCTAAGAAGCTTAGTGTAAACAGGTTGGCTTTGATAAGGTGTTGCAAAACCTTATGTTTGGTTTCTGTTGTGCGGCATGCAGTGTGCGGTGTGTCATCGAAGTTGTACATTTGTATTCTGGTATATTCGAGATATGAGCTGGCTGGATGACTTGCTGAACTGCCCTTGCTCGCTGACTCAGGCTGTCTCTGATTTTGGCCGATGGCAGCCAGACGGTTCGTGCAACCTTCAGAATGCAAAAAATCCAAACAACTGTTTCTACCACACTACAGCAGTCTACTGTGTGAGAGCTGTGCAGCCTGTGTAGGTGGAAACCATGTGAAATGTTTCGCATTTAAAACGTGTTATAAAAATTCAACAGTTGTTTTACGCCCCCAACTTTAGAGGGGGGAGGGGTATATATATTTCCACTTTCCCATCCGTTCGTTTTTCCGTTCTTGAGTCAGATTGTTAATGGGCATACAAAGAGTTGATGTGAGAATGCAGAACATATAATAATATAATTATTAACCAGCATCTGTGCTTGCACACCTCCATATTTGGATGTGTTTTTTCATAAATGTAGTAATGACCCCTTTTTTATTGAAACATCACAATTTATGTCACGTGTAATTAAAATAGTATTTCTGCTAGAGAGCGAAAACTGTACAACTTTATGAAGAAGCATTTGCTGTTAGCACCACTATTATTTGGTTTGTATGTTTTCCACGCAACTGGACTTGTGTACTGTGAAACTTAAAAAGCTGAAACTTAACAAACTTACTAATCAGCATGTGAAGTTGCAGATCTCTATATTTTGGTTTGCTTTTTTTAGCAATTCAACTCAAGTTTATTTTTCCTTCTGTTATAATGACCGTTTTTCACAATTTTGAGAAATTCGCGACTGAAAGTTTAACAATTTCAAAAAGTTTGCGAATCAAATTTTCACATTTATATGAAATATGCGACTTCACATTTCACAATTTTAGGAAATTGACTACTCATTTTTTCACAATTTTAAACCGTTTTTACAAAATGGGGGTGGGGCAAGGTCACTCAACAAAAACAGAAAAAAGTCCTGCAACCTGAGTTAAAGTTCCATTAATTTTTAAAAAGTCATACTTTCACTTGTGTTCATGTAACTCAAAAGGTATTTTTGCTTGAGGGCTAAAACCTACAAAAATATTATCAAAACTCTATTTTTTGTTATGGATGTTTTTGTCACAATTGGAGTTATGGGCCCTTCTTTGCAATATGTTGGATTTGATATTATGTCAGGCGTTAATATAAGTATCGCTACTAGAGGCTTAAACTTAACAAACATTTTTAAAAAGCGTGTGAACCTGTGCATCTTTATTTTGGTTTTCTTATTTTCAGACACAACCAGAGTGATGGCTCCTTTTTTATTGTTTACAGTTTTCACTTGTGTTATGGGTTTGTAAATGTTTGTTTCATTGAAGTTTCTCTTTTGTGAAAAGTGTTGTTTCATATAAGAATGTTACGTCCGCACTTTTTGTCTAAACTTGATTTTTGCTAAGAATAGACATCCTTAAAACAAAAAATAACAAAAAGAGTAGAATGACACTTCATGCAGATTCTTAAGACACTGTTTTCCCAGAGTAAGGTCAAATAAAATAAAATCATATCTAAAACTCTTTTAATTTCAGTCACGCAGCTGGCAACCATTGGTATCTGTTTTGACGTATCTGGCTCCTCGACGTTGGATCATTTCCAGCCTATCCGTATCACCCTTTTCATATGGGTCCCAGACGGTACAGGTATATTCCAATGAGGGGCGGACGAGTGTCATATATGCTTGTTCTTTGATGGCTGTGGATGCGATGTTCAGGTTTCTTCGGATGAAGCTTAGGTTTCTGCTGGCTTTACTACTGATGTTGTTAATGTGTTCGCCCCAGTCTAGCTTTTCATTTAATGTTCATCCAAGGTATTTGGTTGATTTGACATGTTCTAAAATGTGGTTATGGAGTTTATATTGATGGATGATGGTTTTGCGCTTGCGGGTTATTGAGATGACTTGACATTTTTCTGGGTGAAATTCCATTTTCCATTTATTTTCCCACGATGCTAGTTTGTTTATGTCTTCTTGTAATTTTATGCAGTCTGTGTTTCCTGATATGGTGAGGTATGCAATGGTGTCATCAGCAAATAGTCGGACCGTAGATTTAAGGCCGTCTGGGATGTCATTTATGTAGAAGAGGAAGAGGGATGGGCCGAGGACAGATCCTTGGGGGACGCCAGAGTCGACTTGTACTGTGTCTGAGGATTCGCCTTCTAGCAAGACCTTCTGCGTTCTGTTTGTAAGGAATGCTTGGATCCAGGCTAGGGTCTTTCCTTGTATGCCATAGTGTTCGAGCTTGTGAAGGAGGAGGCTGTGGTGTACCTTGTCGAACGCTTTCGAAAAGTCTATCACAAGGACATCAGTTTGGTGGCAATTCTCCGTGTTTTGGGTCACATCATCGGTGAACTCCAGGAGCTGCATGGGTTTCGCAGGATCTGCCCTTTCGAAATCCGTGTTGTAGTGGGTAGAGTAATTTGTTTGTTTCTGCATGTTTCATGATGTTGCTGGTAACAATGTGTTCTAGGAGTTTGCAGCAGATGCAAGTTTGAGATATTGGCCTGTAGTTAGCTGGGTCATTTTTGTTTCGTTTTTTGAAGACTGGAGTTACGTTCGCCTTTCGCCAGTCGTCTGGGATGGTGCTGGTGTCTATAGAGAGTTGGAATATGCTTGTAAGGATAGGTGATACTTCTTTTGAAAGTTCTTTTAGGACTCGTGGGTTGATGTTATCTGGACCTGCAGCTTTGAAGGGGTTGAGTGAGTTGAGAAGTTTTTCTATTCCGACGGTAGATATAGTGATTTCAGGAGCAGGTTGAGATTTCATGCTGGTCATGTATTTGTTGGTCTTGAATTCTTCAGCGGATATGTTGGGACTTTTGGTGAATACTGATTGGAACTGCTTGTCGAGGATGTTAGCTTTTGGTTTTGCTTCGGAGTAGAGTTGGCCCTTTTCACGAAGTCCTGTGATAGAGGAGTTGTCTTTTTTCTTATTTTTTATAAATGTCCAGAGTCGTTTGCTGGTAGAGCGGTCTCCGGTGTCTTATTCTTCTGGAGTTACTATGCTGTCTATGTAGGCCCAGTAGGACTGTCTTAGTTTCTTCTGCAGAAGTTGTTTATGTTTCTTGTAATTGGCGATATGTGTTAGATCTTTCAATTTTTTCATCTTTTTATAGTGCTTGTCTCTCCTTCGCATTAGTTTCTTAATTTCAGTGGTTATCCATGGCATTGAGTCTCTTGGTCTAGCGGTTTTATGTGGAATATGGGTAGCAATACTGGATTGAATAGTTGAGCTGAATTTGTCCCAGATGGTATTGATGTTACATTTGTTGCTAATCATAGATGTTATGGTGGAATGTAGGTCTATCATGTCAGATTTCAGTGCTTCCCATCTTGCTTTTCTGTATAGAGGTATTTGTCGGGGCTTCTGCTTTAGTTTGACTT
The DNA here is from genome assembly GCF_020536995.1 of Dreissena polymorpha. Classification (NCBI taxonomy): domain Eukaryota; kingdom Metazoa; phylum Mollusca; class Bivalvia; order Myida; family Dreissenidae; genus Dreissena; species Dreissena polymorpha. The sequence continues at coordinate 52,091,123 of NC_068358.1, read as the reverse complement.
GCTCTATGGAGAATTCAGCAAATACGGCATGGTGGTCTGAGATGCCTGGGATTGTATTTACCCGCTGAACTTTGTTTGGAAGATTGGTGATGATAAGGTCCAGGGTGCTGGTATTTCTTGTTGGCTCCTCGACTATCTGTGTGAGTGCATTGTCGTCTAGGCAGTCTGAGAGGATATTGTGCATTCGTGCATGCTGAGTGTATGGTGTTAGACATTTTTTCTTCCAGTCCCATCCAGGCAGGTTGAAGTCGCCTCCAATGATGATTACTGGTTCGCCAGAGGAGCTTGCTCGATTAACAGAGTCCCTGAATTGACAAAGGCTTGGTTCATTTGAAGTTTTCGGATTATAGTATGAGCAGAGTAATAATGTCTTGGATCCCACTAGTTGGATTTTAGCCCAAACTATCTCGCAGTCAGTTTGTAGTTCTGGGATGTCTGTGCTAAGGTATGTGTCCTTGATAGCAATAAGGACACCACCACCTGGTCCTGATTTCCGGTCATTACGCCATAGTTTGTAGTTTGATGGAAATATTTCATTGTCATTTATGGATGGGTCCAGCCAGGTTTCTGTGGCAAGGATTACATCGGGCTTTATGCTTTCTATCACGTGTTCAATGCGTTCTTGCTTTTTCTTAATAGATTGACAGTTGATGTTCAATATTCTTAATGGGGGCTTCTTAGTGGATTGCCGAGCATATTTTCTGTCAGGTGTTGATGCATGTATGGGTTTCAATGTTTTTGAAGGCTCTGGACTTTGTAGACTGATGGAGCTGATTGATAGGGCACTATAATAGTTTTCTGTTTGACAGTGAGTTTAGGCTAAAGCAAAGTGAGCTGTAGTTTGGGTTGTTACATACTATACAGTCCCACCTTATGGCGCTGTCCTCATTTAGTATGCTGTAGGTGCCAGTATGTACTTCTTTGCAGTCGATGTGGTACCATTGGTCACAGGTGTCGCAGACAATCGCACGATGGTCCCAGGTTACAGGGGCTTCGCAGGTTCCACAGAGATACTCTGTACTGTCACTATCCGTTGTGACTTTTTGAAAAATGCAGCTGCAGCCGTGATTTTTATAAACCTGTTTATTATAATGCTTACACATACTTAATAAAAAAAGATAGTTCGACTATTTATATAGATATTGTCAATATCTATATACACAGGTTTATAAAAATCACGGTTGCAGCTGCATTTTACAAAAAGTCCAAACGGATAGTCGATCATTGAGTCATTGCCATCGAGCGCCTGTGGCATAAACCTGATGAAAATGGTTTTGATTACTTTTCAATAACGAAATTTTAATGTTTTCACTATCATTTTGATTGTATCCTGGCTTGGTCTAATGTATTTTTATCACAGTTAACTTTTTTCTCTTGTTGGGACGTATTACAGGATCAGCCTTAATGGATGCGCTGGCGGATGGTTTATTCATTGTCTTGCTCTCTAAGCTGTACATTTTGCATAGAATCTTCATCAAACTTTCTGGAGTTATTTAACATAACATTAAGACCAAGCTAAATAACCAACCCAATTATTGCGCTTTATTCATATCATTCATACCAAAACGCAAATATTGTGTTCTCTTATATCATACAGTTGATATTCAATCTTTGCTTAACTTTCTGACATAAAAACATAACAAACTTTGATAACCAGCAAATTCAAATCAGGTTTTCGACGTTATTGCCGTTTGTTAACAAAAAATACATTTTCTGCTCTCTTACTCATGTGGTTTTTATAAAATGTTCACCAAACTCTGCAAAATGGAGGTCAAGTTTGATAACCAGACTTATTACGTAATACACTTCAGAGTTATTGCCCTTTATTTATACTAGAATAAAACATTTTGTGCTTTTTCTCTGTTACTCAGACTAACTTATACGTATGATCAAATGTTCACATAACTTCTTACAAATAGCACACAAACCAATCAAAAGAGTGTGAAAAGATGCATAAAATGCGTTAAAAGATGAGGAATATAAATGTTTTATATGTTACCAATTGCCGATAACAAAATATTGCCAATTGTCAAGACAAAAACTGTAAATGTGTGTTACAGACTTTTTGGGGGCACATTGTTTCCTTCAGTTGTTATCAGACAATTGACTGCACTAAAATTCAACGTATTCGTCTATATGCACATAGCATTATTACATTTATAATCGATGGAATTATTCAAGAATGCTATCAATACAATACGGCCAAAGAAAGCTAGTGGCATCAAATGAGATGCGTTGTTTTTTTTTATCAAAAGGAGTATATTTGTGTCAATGACCTTCTTAGTTTGTCGAATGTATACCCCACTGAGATTGTAACATCAGTTATAGTTTTGAAGACATTGTTTATGCCTAATTTAAAGTCAGTATTATGTATTTGTTTGTACACACAAAATATGTTAGAACCAACTGTAAACTTTTACCTACTTACATATTCATCCCAACCTTATATAAACTAAACATTCCTTTACACACAGGCATGTTTTCTTTCTATAGAGGGAATGGTATTTTAGTGTTGTCTTCTAGAATGAAGCAGGTTAACCATCAAATTTATCTTTAAACCCCTGATATTTCATTTCACTAGTTTTTAACGATGCTTCAAACTATGCTGTTTTCTACCCACCTATAAATTCCACTAATAACATTATACCCCCATCCCCCCTCCACAAAAAAGCCCTAACCATGCTATTTTCCCTCAAATGCAAACAATGTTTTATTGTTTTTTTGGGGCGGTGCTGGAGCTGGGGCTATGTTAATCCCCCAAAAAAGGTCAGATGGCTCAATTTCCATGAGATAAATGGTTATTTCATTTTCAGACAGTCATACTGTTTTGGACATTGTTACTCTCGTGGGGATTGCTGTTCAGGACAAAGGGACGTCAGTCCGTGTGGAGGTTCAGCTACGAGGCCCTGACTATAACCGCAGCACTCAGCATATCAACGTGCGAGTCAACGGACAGAACATTGCGTTCAAAGAGAAATCACTTTTCTGGCAAGATGATAAGGGTAAGAATACCTCATTGTTTTGTTATTGGACTATAAATCTCACTATATGTTTTTGAATAATGGTAGTACTACTTTAAATCTTCTTGTTTAATATATTACTTATGAAAAGCATGTCTCAATTTCTGAAAGGAGATATGTGCTTTTTCAAATAATGTGTTTCTAGAAATGGATGGTGTCTTAAACAAAATAGTGAATATTCATCCAAAAGATGTATATTTAACTTATACCAAAATATCAAAATAAAGAAAACAAACATTCCAATATTGAACATGACTGACATTTCAATATGTGTATGTGCAGGCAATGCCATAGTGAACACGGACGCCCGCAATGAGCAGTCTAACCTCACTGTGCTGCTCTCAAATGGTATTGGCTTCCAGCTTGCAGAGACTGCCAACACTCTCCAGACGGACCTCAAGGTGCCCAGAGCATTTGTATGTACATGTATGCAGGTCTAGTTTGTTTAACACAGGCTGATATATCAAATTGTCTGGAAAAAAATGTGACAATAATAGACGTTAAATGAAATAAACAATGAACACAACAACAACAACATACATTTAATCACAACATAAGGGCTTCAAAATCATCATTGGTTGCAGACTAGATCCAAAAACAGTTAAGATGAAAACCATGTTGTAAATATATTGTATTCACATTTTGTCTCTATTTTCCTGTTGAATTTATGCGATTAATATTGGTGGGGATCACATTTTGCAAAATGTAAATTGCGGACGGTGAGGTCTTATATTTGCACAATGCCCTTTTTATTAAAAAAATGTATGAATATTTTCATCGATGTTATACTCAATCTGGCAAACTCCAAGTGGACAGCTCCTTATCAATGCTAGCTTTGGGTCTGAATAGAAACGATCCAATACCGCATTTTCGAATGATATCAGTTCCAATATAAGACCTACACCACTGACAATTGGTATCATTTTGTGTCATTCTGACACCTTTTTGTTTATTGAAAAGCGTCTTAAATTTACACTTCATATCGGGAGGATGTAATCTTCACTAATTATGTCAACCTGAATATCATACAATTATGTGTTCATGTTTTAAAACACAAATGAAATACGGGCCATGCTCTTTGAAAAGGGGGTTTACCGTTTAATGCATGGGCGTAAAGTGTCGTCCCAGATTAGCTTGTGCAGTGCCCAACTGCTGACCAAGGACAACACTTTCTGCAAAACTGGATTTTTGCTAAGAAGAGACGTTCTTTAAACAGAAAATATTGTAAAAGCCGAAAGTATCGTCCCTAATTAGCTTGTGCGGACTGAGCAGTATACTCTAGGACGACATTTTCGCACATGCATTAAACCCCCTTTTTACAGAGCATGGCTTATATATTTTAAATACAGATGTAACACATAAATATTCCTGCTCATATGAATAAAAATGTACCTACAAAGTGGTAAAATGTTAAAATCTTTAAATATCGCAGTGGTTATAAGTTTGCATCACGGTAGGACGCAATCCACCTTCCAGGAGGTGTCATTTTAAAAAGTACGGGATGTTATGTCTTATTGTTTGTGGACCACTTTCAATGTTTGACTGTTAATGGAAGCATTTCTATTTTAGAGTTTTATTTACTTTTAAGCTTTTTTGTGTATTAAAAAAATTGTTTTGCATCATTCGTAACCCAAACGAGATATAGGGGTTTATGACACTAAAGACATCTTTCCATCCATATGTTTTAGTGTATGTCTTCTATACAAAACAACAAAATAGTATAATACACTTTTTAATTAGAGCCAGCATTTAAAAGAAACTTGAATACCGTGCTATTTATGATACCATGTTATGCATGTGCAATTTTGATATTCCTAAATTATACAAATCAAGAACTTTGTTTCCCCAACTTTCGGTAACATTATTATACAAACTGTCTTGAGATTGTGATAAGTGATTATATAGATATTTATTACTACTGTGACAACTCTAGTAAGTCTTGAGATGTCATTACCTATGTCATGAGTAAATATATTTTAGATACTGTATAATCTCTAATAAATGCTCCTAAGTTTGAATTTGGGCAAACCAAATTATTCAATTTATCGAGAGATTGTATGTGCAAAAGGGTAAATGGAGTAAATATGTTACTGCCCTCTGCAGTAAAAGTTTACTAGCTAAAAGTCTGTAAAATAGATTTAACAATAAATTGTTTTGCAAGCGATTGATGTTCCTCTTGCCTTACATAATAATGTCTTGGGTTTGTTTGGAACACTTTCTGGACACATGCTCTTGCCAAATGGAACAGCAATTAGCATGATGTATCTCCGTGCATCTGATGAATATAACAAATTCCAGCTTGCATGTAAGTACCTTACTTGAGTTTTCAAGCTACTGACCATTTTTATGCACCTCTTTAAAGAAGAGGGTGTATATTGTTTTGCTGGATGTCAGTCGATCGGTCTTTCGATAGACAAGTTTGTTTCCGATCAATTACTTTTGAACGGATTGATTAATTGGCTTAATACTTCCCATGTGTATTGGCCTTTGCTAGAAGATGACCCCTATTGAAATTGGGGACACTCTGTCAAATGTCAAGGTCACTATCACACTAGGAATGAAAATTGTTTCTAATCAATTACTTGTGAACATATGGACCGATTGGCTTGATATTTTCCATGTGCATTGGTGTTTATCATTAGATGGGCCTTATTGAAATTGGGGTCACTATATCAAAGGTTAAGGTCACTGACACACTAAGTGTGAAATCTTTTCCGACTAATAACTAGTTAACTGATTCGCTGATTGGCTAGATATTTCCCATGCTCATTGGCCTTGGACAGTAGATGATCACTATTTAAAATGTGGTCACAAGGTCAAAGGTCAAGGTCACTGTCACTATAAGACTTTCTCATCTAACAATGATTAATCAATTCCATTCGATCCTCGTGACATCACTAATTATAATACTATAATATTCTCAACCCAATTACTATAACGATGATTTAACAGAAGTGAATAGTTCTTTGTCAACTAAGAACTCATTTAAGTGACTAAGTCACACCAATATGATAAGATTAAGTCTTATGATCAGTTTTGTTGCAAACAATTCCTGTGTATAGGCCCTATTTTGGGGGCATCTGTCTCCGACCGCCGAGCTCTTGTTCATGTTGAAATTATTAAATCCAGACATGTATTATACTGGTATGCTTTTCTGGGGTTAAAAGGGAAATTAGTGATTTAAAATTGGTAATTCACTGTTTCAAACATTTAAATTTAGCTCTCTTATGTCAACAAAAGATGTAAATGCATAATAATCGTTTGTTTTGATTGTGTATCCTCACATGATCATATAAAAAATACATTTTTGCAAGAGCTCCATTTTCTCTAATCACTCATGAATCAAAATTGATAATTAACAGAAAACAACCATTCTCGTGTATATACTTAAACTATATAACTCTGTATAAATCAGTGCAAGATATAACATACTTATAAATCACATCAGTTATTTTACTATTCAAATATTACCTAACATGCATTTATTGTTTGTTCTAATTTTATGACCACATGTATTTTTTTATATGCTGAAATGAACATATGTATGAAATTACGTGTAAGATTGGTATATAATAACAGCACGTGCATATTTTACTTGTGATTGTTTAACAAACCCACACCCTTCATTTACAAGGATGTATGTTCTATTCTGTAAGGGGCTGTGCAGGAGAATAGTAGCCTGTTCCGAACCCTCTTGCCTGCCAACCACTCCCTGCTGGGACCAGTCAATGTTGGGCCAGCCCCTCTGAACACAGACACTGCAAACAGAACCAGGAGTGCATCTATGACTACAGGTACTGGAATTAAAATGCGCTTTAAGTGTCATCCCAGATTAGGCTGTAAAGTGTGCAAAGGTTAATCAGGGACATCACTCTTTTAAACTGGAAGTTCGCTATGAAGCGACTTTCATCACATGAAAAATACCATACACCCGGAAAGTCTCATACCTGATTAGCCTGTGCCGACTGCAAAGGCTAACTTGGGAAATCACTACACACATGCATTAAGCCCTGTTATTCCAGAGCAAGGCATAAATGATCTCAAGGAAATATTGTTTGGCTAAAGTTCTGTTTTGTTTAAATATTAATAATATCCACAGGCATACATTCTGTACGTCCCATTTTGTCCCAGAATTTCCCAAACACATATCTGTTCTTTTTTCTTTACATACATCATTATTTTTTACTTCTAAGCAGATGAGAAATTGTTAAACAAGCGTAATGATCAAAATCATGCTTCAAACCATAGAACTCTTGCTGAGATCAACTAAACAAACAAATAATGATGATTGATCTTTTACTTCATTTGTCAACAACTAAGTTCAGTTTTTCTATTTGAACACATCTTTGACTTCACCTTTGCAGGCACACTGGATCCGAGGCTAAAGCTAGGAGCAGCATTCAAGCAGCAGAACGATATGCTGCCCTTCACAACAACTTGCAGCCTGGTAAGCCAAGTGTTCTTTTTTATTTTTCTTCTTTCAATATTAACAAAGGTTTACCATGTGTGGATAGATATTTACAAAGGCACGGTACTGTGAAGGGTATCATTCTAAAGAAAATATCTTCAATAATTTTATGTATGTGTATAATAATGCATTATTAGTACGGTTTTTCAAAGTTTTTTTTGTGGTCCAGGTGCTTAATTAAACTTTGTTGAGCTTTTGGTATATATGTTTTGTGACATTTAGCTAAGACTATGTTACAATCTAGTCATAACAGTCTTTATAATGATATTTTTTGCAATAAATTGACATTGTTAATGCTGATAATTTGTAATGCACATTCTAACAAACAATTGGAACTACGATTTTGCTGTTACCTAATGAGAATGGAAGAAGAAAGTAGTTTTGTTAGGTAAAATGTATGTCAATAGACTAGGAAAAAGACATTTATTATTTTCATATTGATTATTCACCAATTAATCCAAGCTATACTACTCACCAAAATGTCAGCATATTTGACTGCGTAAGCTTACAATCTCCATTATCACTGTTTTTTATACAGGTATTTATTTGAAACTTCACACATGTGTTTGGGTGATTGTAAAGGTCCCAGACCAAGTTCCATAACTCTGACCTGCAATATAGCAGAATTTTGCCTCTTTTTGTACGTAAACAATTCTTGTTAACATGAGTGTGCTACTACTCCATATCTCAATTTATAGTGCATATATTGAATTGACAAGTTCTGGTTCTTCATCAAGATTTCAACTGTGACAAGCGTTTTAGAAGAAATATGCCCCCTGTTATACTTATGAACGTCAAGTTTAGGTATGCATGAAATATGAAATGAAGGTAAGATGTGCGTGCAACAACTACACATATCTGTAATTATGACTGATATTCACAAAATTTTTAAAGATCATTATGCAAGTTGACAGACCAACGCCCATAACTAAAAGATAAAAATCTAATTCTTGGACATAGTCAAATGTGTTGTTAAAATTTCAGAAATCTTCATCTTTTAGTCAACATTTACCTTATGACAACCACATACTGTCAACTTCAAATATGCCCCTGTGGTAATTATATTAGAAGGCATATACAAGGAAAATGTAATACTATCAACTAGAAGTGTGGTCGAGAAAACGTCTTGGGACAGTTCTTGTTCATTTTTGTTCAGTTCTTGACATGTAATGGAATACAACCTGTAGTGAGGTCATGTGGAATACTTGACGTGCCCCGATCCAGGAAGACAAACTATGATTGCACGCTGGGAACCACGACCACAATAACCAGCTGCAGAGTGGGTCAGCTGCAGGGAACCGCTACCTACACATGTGTAGAAACCTCCAATGAGACCCAGGCATGGTCCCCAGCTGTAGATGCAGTCTGTCACGGTAGGTTGGCAGCTTTACCATCTTTGAATTGTCCTTTAAATGATAATATTACTCTGAGTCAGGATTAGTTCACCCTTATCACTAAGATACGCAGTTTGACGCATTTAGTAGAACCTTAGAAAGTTACATTTAATTAGAGACCTTTCTTACTAGATTCAAGTCGTAAATGCTTCATTTCCAACCCTTAGCTACTAATGAGCAGCAAACAGCATACAACCTGAACCGACTGCGAGTTTTTCGCAGGCTGTTCTGGTTTTATGGTGTTTGCATCCCATTTCGGGCTCCTTCACAATTCCAAGAGAAGTGTGCTTTTTCACTATTCTGATCTAAAAATTCAGAAATGGAATAAATAAATTTCAACTTATTTTGATTGTTTACATGTGTCTGCATTGTTAGTGTAAACTTATTTGTGATGGGTCATGTGACGTGATTGTAAATTAAACTCTTGATTCTTATTTTTCTATCTCTGTTGTTTCATCCATTATCTTGCTGCATCATATTTACTGTGCATGATATGTAACGGTATCAGGAAGTGTTGACACTCGCTGTGCTTATGCAGAATTCAGTGCTGAAAATTTGAAACGATTTGTTTTGCCAATATCAAATGGTATTATTTTACTTTTATAACAGTTTCACATTTCAATGCAACTGACATGTCCTATCATTTCATGATGGGTCCCTTAACAATGTTAGCATATTTAATGATGCAACATGTGTTATTATTTTATTGTGATAATTTGGAAGTATAATACATGGGCGCATGTGCGGTTATGTGTTAAAGTTGGCATTCTTTTTCTCCGTAATTCTAATATTAACATGTATGTAGTGAAACATTCAATTTATATATGTAAGTCAAAATTTGGGTGTGATTTGTTGAAGTACATGTTGAACACACGGAATGAAACAAGTAAACGCAGAATTCTTTGAAAGGTGTGAAACTACCAGAATATTTAAAAATTGGTTATAAAAAAGTAATACATTAACATGTTCCGAATAATAAGGCTTCTTATAACGCTTACTGATAATTATTCAAGAAGGTGCTAATAAAACACTGGGGGTCGTTTTATCAAATATCGTACGACAATCTTAATTTACGACTCAAATTTGAAAAGTAAACTATACAAGATGTCGATGAATATCCACGCTAAACATGTTCCGACGGTAAGAAACTGAATAAATTTACTGGAAATTAGTAATGATATGCTTTGGTGTTTTGCAATAATGTGTCTTTTAAGTATGTATTGTGTTTTAAATTTATCGTATGATGTTTGTTGAAACGGTCCCCTGGACCTGATAAACAAATTAACAAATAATTGCTATGTAGTATGTGTGTATGAAGCTTAATAATCAGTTATAAAAGTATCCAAGCATACATTTGGGAATATGTCACTGCTTCTGAATATCACAATTTGTATCTTATATAGAAATCCTGCAGAAAGCTTGGTATCATAATTACATGGGATTTTGATCATGTTATATACAATTTAAAGCTAAAATTGGCAAATTACCTTTGTGAATAATTTGTTTTAACAACTTTACAACATGATGTAAACTATTGTTCTTTTAGTTCTTAGGTTAAGATTTTAAATTAAACCACTGGATGCTTCTATAAACAATTGTGTATCGATAAAAAGTATTCCATTCTTTTAATAGCTTAATTACGTTACCTGATATCATATGCTATTTACTCCGATAGGATCGTAATTTATCCGGAATTTTTCGCCCGAGGAATCCCACACTTTTTGAGAAACCCGTCAGGTAGGTCAGAGCGGTCATATTAGTACCGCGTAGCCGCACAACCAAAACGGGACACTACCCAGAATTCACTCTTATTCCGGATGGCGATATACAAAGGCCGACATTTTGTTATTAACTTAATTGTTGCTTCTGTTTCGCTGGATTCTTCTGTTTAACAGAATAGAGAAGTTTTTGTATTGCGTTAAAACATTCTCCGTATATATATCCGTGTATTTCTGTATCGTTTTGTGTATTTGTTTGTTTGTTCAAGGCAAAGTATGCCTCAAACACGTGGCTCATGTGGACACACAAAGGCAGCATGGACAACCATGGTAGCTGCCTGTCGTGTGCAGGATGTACCCAGGATAACTGCTGCCCTTTCTGTGAGCATTGGTCTGCAGATACCTGGGCCATTAAGCGTCGACCCTTCAAGAATCATGGACGCAACAAGAATAGTTCAGATCAAAGTAGGGAAAGTTCCGTGTGTCGGGACTTTTCACCACACGATCTTGACCATATGCCACCAGTAGCTGCCAGGCATCGGTCCCTACCCCGTGACGACACCGGAAAAAATTTGCCCGGTCCGTTCATCGGGAATGACCAGTTGAATGACTCGGCATCAGATCAACGTAGGAAAAGTTCCGTGTGTCGGGACTTTTCACCACACGATCTTGACCATATGCCACCAGTAGCTGCCAGGCATCGTTCCCTACCCCGTGACGACACCGGACAAAATTTGCCCGGTCCGTTCATCGGAAATGACCAGTTGACCGGTCCGGAGACTTTCGCCGGGCACCGTTCACCGGTCACCGGTCAACATTGACCGGTCCGGTCACCGGTCATGCTATGACCGGTCATCGGTCACCGGTCAACCGGTCACCGGTCAACCGGTCACCGGTCAACCGGTCACCGGTCACCGGTCAACCGGTCACCGGTCACTGACCGGTCCGGTCACCGGTCATGCTATGACCGGTCCGGTCACCGGTCAACCGGTCACCGGTCATTGACTGGTCCGGTCACCGGTCATGCTGTGACCGGTCCGGTCACCGGTCAACCGGTCAACGGTCATTGACCGGTCCGGTCACCGGTCATGTAATGACCGATCCGGTCACCGGGTTTCGGTCTGTGCCACAGACCGTTCCGGTCACCGTAGATGTTGACACTACCTTGTCAGTACTCCACAAAGGTAGACGCAGCCGCGTTTCTACTGTGAGTCACAGACGTAAACGTGTAGTGTCTGATGTTTCCGACTACTCCTCCACCTCGGGCTCGTCGTCGTATGACTCATCGTCTACTTCAAATAGCCCTCATCATTACCGGAGGGGACGTCGTTCACGCTCACCGAGTGTTTCTCGGCGTAGATTGCCTCGTAAAGAGCGATCACACCAGCGCTCGGGGAGACGTTCGATCAGGAAACATCATTCCCAGCGCCGCCGAACAGTGTCTCGGCGTCGCAGGGATAAGGGACATAGACCTTCCTCTATTAGGCGCTCTCGAACTCCTAGGTCCCCTAGTCGATCCTTCTCTGAAGAATCTATTGACACTCTTCCACGTGTGTCGGCCTCTATTTTGGCCTCAACACACACTTCAGCCGTTCCTACAACCACTGAGCATAATTTGTATTCAAACACTAGTTTGCAAACATACCAGGCTCAAGGTACAGGGGTTAATCTAACCACTTCGGCTGCGTTTTCAGCCCCACGGGTCTCTTCCACATTGCATAGAAGTATATCCCGGGCTGCCGCTACACCATCAAATCCCAATACTTTGTGGATCCAACAGTCGCCGGGAATCTTTGTCCCTTTTTCGACTGATCCTTTACCAGCGACCTCTGGTATTCAAAGTGAGTCTGCTGACTTGATCTCTGAGAGACCTAACTCACCAGCTATATCTTTGATGGTGCCGGAAAACGATTCTTTCATGATAGAAGCGAATGAATCTATTATTCCTTCTCCTATATCCACCGGTTTCAATCAATCCAATGCTCCCGCAGATGGTTCGATTGAGGCGGGTTCGGAGTCTAATGAGGCCGAACTTTATTATTTGGCCTCCATCAATCAGGTATACGAACTTATGTTCAATACCTTAGATGAGGACTTCTGCCCCCGCCCTTCCTTGTCTCTCACAGGATCTGCAGTTACCGTTACAGAACAGGTAGCACGCAGACGAGAGCCCGGCAAAATAAGTAAGGCTACTTCCCGAGTGGATCTACGCCTTCCTATTGGCTCTTCCACAATGGCTGTTTTCCAGTCACTTGAACCAGCCAATAAGCCTTCGCCATCTCCATGGAAACCCCCAAGGGAGCTGACGGAGCCTAAACAGATGGACGGCGGGAAAAGTTATAAGGCCCCGGTACCCGACCCTGCTACCGGTTTGGACCTTTCCAAACTTCCGGTTCCTGATGCTGACATTAGTAAGCTGTCACTTACAATGCCTTCATCATCAACCCATACATCAGTCCCTCTTTCCCTGTTGGAAAATTGGGAGCTGAGAGAACGCCGTTCCATAGGTCTGGCTAACCAGCTAGATCTCATGGCAGCCACAGCCTTAGACTTGGTTTGGGAGCTCTCTGATTCAATCCCAGAGGAGCTCCGGGCCTTGTTGATACATCTTTCACGTACTACGCAGTGTTTATCTCACAATTCTGCGTCTTCTATGTCTGAGATGTTAAGGCTTCGGAGAGACCTCATCCTCTCTTCCTTGCCCAATAATTTCCTTTTGGAAACAGGCGTAAACTCCCTTCGAACTGCTCCACTAACAGCAGAGTCTCTTTTCGGAGGGAGGATACAGTCGGCACTTACTGCTGATCGTGAAGATCAGATACATGCCTCCTTAGCTAGGAGCAACTCTGGCCAGCGCCCTGTGGTTTTTAAGCGCCCTGCTTCTAAGCCCCCAGGAGCCCCACCGGCCAAGAACGCTAAAAGGGACAGTTTCCCTACTAAGCGTCCGTCTGCTCCACGTCAGTCCACAAATACGCCTCCTTTTCAAAACAGAACAACTTCCTATCGGAAGCCTTCTGTAAAACAAAATTGGAGTAAGGGCAAACCCAATGCGGACAAGAAGTCATTTAATCCTTCTTCCGGCAAGGGTGGACCTCCTAAAGGTCAGCCCTAGGTCATACCCCTTTCTACCGCCACAACCTCTAATGCCGGAGGTACCAGTCGGGGCCAGACTTATGCACTTCGCAAATCGATGGCTCCAAATAACTTCGGACGCGTGGGTTCATTCTCTTGTCACACAAGGACTCACTTTTCAATTCGAAAATAGGCCCCCACTCTCTCGCGTCCCAATAGATCTGGTATCTCCACATCCACAACTTCCAGACTCCATTCTCGGACTCCTGGAAAAACAGGCGGTAGAAAGTGTTCACGACCATTGTTCTCCAGGATTTTACAGTCGCCTTTTCCTTGTTCCTTTTCCTTGTTCAAAAGAAAAGCGGCTCCTGGAGACCAGTCATAGACTTAAAAGTGTTCAACACGTTTCTAGTCAAACCTACTTTCAAGATGGAGACTCCTGCCTTCATTCGGCGCTCCATCAAACCCATGCAATGGGGGTGGGTTTCCTTGGACCTGGAAGATGCATACTTCCATGTTCTTATCCATCCCAACTACCGGAAGTACCTGCGCTTCTCCTTTCGAGGCCAGGTCTACCAGTTTCGGGCGATGCCCTTTTGATTGGCCACGGCTCCACGAGTTTTCACCAAACTCATGGCCGCAGTGAGCGCACACCTCCGATTACACGGGGTTCAACTGCTTCAGTATTTCGACGATTGGCTCTTACACCAGCTCGATCGTCAACTGATTCTGCTACACCTAGAGTTCTCTTGGAAGGATCTCCTCTCTTTAGGACTCCTTCTCAATGTAGCCAAGTCAGATCGCATTCCCTCTCAGGAATTCATATTCGTGGGAATGAATTTTCTGACCCACATCAATCGGGTCAGGGTCTCACCGCAACGTATATCAGACCTCCTTTTGAAGGTCAGATGGGTGCTGTCCCAATCTCATATCACAGGTCTAGATTTCCTCTCACTCAACGGTATCCTGAGCTCTGTAGCAGACTTCGTGCAGTTGGGACGTCTCTTCCTACGTCCTCTTCAGCACTATCTCTCAGCTCGATGGAAATGGTCTCCAGACAATCTGCTAACACAGATTCCCATCCTTCCGTCCTTAGTCCCCCACCTTCTATGGTGGCTAGACGAGGAGACCCTGTTGGCAGGAGTACCGCTTCTTCCCCCGCAACCGTCTTTACATCTCATAACGGATGCGAGCATGGAAGGTTGGGGCGCTCACCTGGAACCCCGCAGCCTGACATTATCAGGATTGTGGTCTCCTCAGGAGTCTCTCCTGCACATAAACAATCTCGAAATGCGAGCAGTCTTTCTAGCTGTTTCTTAATTCCAATCACATCTTCGGGACTCCTGTGTGATGGTATCGACAGACAACACATCAGTCGTGGCTTACATCCAGAAACAGGGCGGGACACACTCTCACTCCCTGTATCTGGAAACAATGAAATTACTTGTTCTTTGCAAGAGCCTAAACGTCTCTCTCTTGTCCAAACACATACCAGGTCGTCTCAACGCCCTGGCGGACGGTTTGTCTCGCAAACACCAGTTACTTTCATCGGAGTGGACACTTCATCAGGAAGTGGCCAATCAGATATTCCTCACATTCGGTTATCCACTGGTCAACCTGTTTGCGACCAGAGACAACCACAGACTTCCTCTGTATGTGAGTCCAGTGTACGAACCAGCATCGTGGGCGGTAGACGCGCTTTCGTTCGATTGGGATCAACTGGACGCTTACGCTTATCCCCCACCCATTCTAATTCCCCAAATCTTAGGGAAAAGCAGGATGAGCTCTTGCCGGATCCTCCTGATAGCCCCTTGGTGGCCCAGGAGATCCTGGTTCAACGACCTTCTCGGTCTCCTGTGCGAATTTCCCAGGGAACTCCCGCACAGGTCAGATCTCCTATCTCAGAGAGGCAGACTTCACATGGATTCAGACATGTTTCACTTACACGTCTGGCCGTTATCAGGCAATCTCTGCAGAAGAAACGCTTTTCTGTCAGGGCTTCAACGCTCGTTGCCTCTGCAAGGAGAAAGTCCACCAGAGCAGTCTATGATGCTCGCTGGAAACTCTTCTCTAATTGGTGTGTTCGAGGGAAAATTGATCCCCTCAATCCCTCTGCTAGACGCATAGCGGATTTTCTAATCTATCTCTTTGATGATAAGAAACTTTCTCTAAGCTCCATCAAAGGATACAGATCTGTGCCTTCGCATACCTTGGCTTTTTGTAAGTCATCACAAGTCTGTGCTGACCCAGCCATTTCGAAACTGATCCGAGCCATGGAACTTAAACGTCCTGTGTGTCGTTCTCTTACCCCCAAATGGGATTTGGCTTGTGTTCTTGGATCGCTTATTAAAGCTCCCTATGAACCCCTTTATCAGGCTTCTTTACAGTTCCTAACTTGGAAGACCGTTTTCCTTTTTACCATGGCTTCATCCAAACGTAGAAGTGAAATTCATGCTCTTTCTATCGAAGAAAGCCATCTTCGTTTTGATTCCTCCGATGGCTCTGTCACTTTGTTGTGTCAGCCAGGATTCCTTGCTAAAAATCAACTCCCCTCAATGGCTTCTAAACCCTTCAAGGTCCCAAGTCTTTCTAGAACTTGTGGTAATGAAGATGAAGATAGACTCCTCTGCCCTGTCAGGTCTTTGAAGTTCTATCTTAGTAGAGTTAAGTCTATTCGAGGTTCTCGCAAGAGACTCTTCATTCCCTTAAAAGGGGGCGGGCGATGTGTCTGCGGCTTCTATTTCCCGTTGGGTAGCCTCGACTATAAAAAGGGCTTACTCTTCTCTTTCTTCAAGGGATTCATCCCTTTTTAAGATTAGACCGCATGAATTACGAGCAATGTCGGCTTCGTGGGCATATATTAATCATACCCCACTCTCTGACGTGCTTCAAGCTGCTTTCTGGAGGAATCAGACTACTTTTTCATCTTTTTATCTTCGTTCTTTGGAGTGCCAACAGGACAACTTGTATTTGTTGGGCCCCCTTGTGGTTGCACAAACGGTAGTATCTTCTACGGCATAGGTATATTACGCTTATCCGTGAATTAAGCTAATACCGTAATAACGAAGATTAGCTGAGAACCCGATATATGGGTTCCGCTGTGATTGGGAGATTTTCGCGAACCTTCCCGCCTCAGCTGCAAATTCAGCATATGATATCAGGTAACGTAATTAAGCTATTAAAACAATTTTTTCTAGTAAAATTCATTTTCATTAGTAATTACTTACCTGATATCGGTAAGTCCCACCTCCCACCCCGTTCTTCGTCTAATATTTCATATTTTTTATTGGAATAAGAGTGGATTCTGGGTAGTGTCCCGTTTTGGTTGTGCGGCTACGCGGCACTAATATGACCGCTCTGACCTACCTGACGGGTTTCTCAAAAAGTGTGGGATTCCTCGGGCGAAAAATTCCGGATAAATTACGATCCTATCGGAGTAAATAGCATATGATATCAGGTAAGTAATTACTAATTAAAATGAATTTTACTAGAAAAATTTGTTTTAAAACAAATAATATGAAAATGTCCCAAACAACCAACATGTTTTAAGGTTTCTACAGTATGTCAGATGGCATACCTGATTAATCACATATGATTGCCGAAAACGGATGAAAATGAACACAACAAAACGTTTCCAAATGTAATGCTTACATTTCTGAACTAGAAGAGCTTATTTAAATATCAGATTTACCCCTTTACAATTAACGCTCATGCCAGCAGCACTAGTTGCCACTAACAGTCTAATCAAGCCATCATCATGTCCCATGTCTTTTTTTATATTCTCCATGATACATATGCACATAGTTTATATCTTTATCCATTCGGTTCTTAAGAGTGTATACACATCAATGCAATGTTTTAAGGATGTACAAAATATAAGGTGTCTTTCACGTTATTCTTTTTTGCTTTTGATTGAAGTGACCAAATACTTGAACACTATTTTACTATCAAATATAGAATTGATATTCAAAATGACATTATTAAAATGGCAATGAAATTATTGTATTATACATATGTCTGCACTTTAAGGTACTGTCATGAAACTTATTGTTGTGGATGAGGCTCATGCAATAATACACAGGTAATAAGTAATATCAACCTTCCATATAATTGTGTTACAGTGTGAACAAACAGCTTTAGTTTGATAATTGTAATAAATCGAACAGCTGTGTAGTACTTGTTTAGCGCTATGAGCTGTGTAGTATTTCTATAGCACTTTTAGCTGGCTAGTATTTGTATAAGTGACTGCTGCTACAATATATAAACCAAAGTTATGTTTTTAAAACCATAAAGATGGGTTATGAGATAGTCGGAAAAAACTCAACCACGTGCCAGGAAAATGGGAAATGTGATGCACTTGAGGTGTACTTCACAATCAGTGGGGAGAAAAGTGTATTCACGTGTTTATAAAACAAAATCTCCAATTGTATTAACCCACGATAAAAAAATTCATAAGATCGACATTAAACTGGAGTAAAATTAAAATTTAATCAAAGTGCACTTTCATGAAATGTTCCTTCACAAATAGTTATTGTTATATCAAGTTGATTTTAAACGTTTTGGTTACGTTCATTTCCTTTTAGGTTAATTCGTGCTTAAGTTTACTAAGCGTCGTAATTTTGTCCTGGTCATTCACCTGTATTGTAAGATGTCAATGTTTTCAATTGTGCCGAATGGCTCCCACCGTCCAAAAGACAACAAACAAATCCACTGTCATAAATACGTGTAAAGCAGGTAAGGTTTTACAGGAAAAGAACATCACGTGTCACGCAAGTAAAACTGGGGTAAACCCGGGGCGAATTGCACCACGAAGAGTGTGATAACCCTATATAAACTTTAAAGAATGAGCAAACCCCGCTGTAGTCCAACTCGCACTAAAACATGACAAATATTTTAAATGTAACGGCTGGCTCAACGAAGCTGTGAAACGTAATTTGAATACGGTCAAGGTCGATGTCATTGTTTTCAGCGAAAGTCCGAAGTTTCCTTTTATTAGCTCATCTATTTTTTGAAAAAAAAATATGAGCTATTGTCATCACCTTGGCGTCGGCGTCGGCGTTGGCGTCCGGTTAAGTTTTGCGTTTAGGTCCACTTTTCTCAGAAAGTATCAATGCTATTGCATTCAAACTTGGTACACTTACTTACTATCATGAGGGGACTGGGCAGGCAAAGTTAGATAACTCTGGCATGCATTTTGACAGAATTATGTGCCCTTTTTATACATAGAAAATTGAAAATTTTGGTTACGTTTTGCGTTTAGGTCCACTTTTCTCAGAAAGTATCAATGCTATTGCATTCAAACTTGGTACACTTACTTACTATCATGAGGGGACTGGGCAGGCAAAGTTAGATAACTCTGGCGTGCATTTTGACAGAATTATGTGCCCTTTTTACTCTTAGAAAATTGAAAATTTTGGTTAAGTTTTGTGTTTAGGTCCATTTTATTCCTTAAGTATCAAAGCTATTGCTTTCATACTTGCAACACTTACTATCATAAGGGGACTGTGCAGGCAAAGTGATGTAACTCTGACTGGCATTTTGACATAATTATGTGCCCTTTTTATACTTAGAAAATTGAAAATTTGGTTAAGTTTTGTGTTTAGGTCCACTTTATTCCTACAGTATCAAAGCTATTGCTTTCATACTTGCAACACATATTAACTATCATAAGGGGACCGTGCAGGCAAAGTTATGTAACTCTGACTGGCATTTGGACGGAATTATGGGCCCTTTATACTTAGAAAATTGAAAATTTGGTTAAGATTTGTGTTTTGGTCCACTTTACCCCTAAAGTATCATAGATATTGCTTTTATACTTGGAACACTCACAAACTATCATAAGGGTACAGTAAAAGGACAAGTTGCATAACTCTGGTTGTCATTGTTACGGAATTATGGCCCTTTTTTGACTTAGTAACTTTGAATATATGGTTAAATTTTATGTTTCGATCCACTTTACTTCTTAAGTATCAAGGCTATTGCTTTCAAACTTCAAATACTTTCATGCTATCATGAGGTTACTGTACCTGGCAAGTTGAATTTTACCTTGACCTTTGAATGACCTTGACTCTCAAGGTCAAATTATGAAATTTTGCTAAAATTGCCATAACTTCTTTATTTATGATTAGATTTGATTGATACTTTGACAAAACTACTCTTACCTGAAATACCACAATAGACTCCACCCAAACCATCCCCCGTGCCCTCCCCACCTCCCCCCTCCCCCCCCCTAATTTTTTTTTTTTAAGATCATCTCACAAATGACCACCACACCCTCACACTATACCCCACCCCCCCCATTTATTTTTAAACGGTTATGTTTGAAATACCGTCCAACCATCGCACCCAAAAAATCCCCCCCCATCCCCCCCACACCCACCCCCCACCCCCCGATTTTTATTTTTTTTTTCGCTTTTTTGGAAGATAATGTAATAAATGTCCACAACCCCACACTATACACCCCTCCCCACCCCCCCCCACCCAAATTTTTTTATTTTTTTTTATTTTTCTTTTAAGATCATCTCACAAATTACCACCACACCCTCACACTATACCCCACCCCCCCCCCCTCCAATTTTTTTTTTTTAAACGGTTATGTTTGAAATACCGTCCAACCATCGCACCCAAAAAATCCCCATCCCCCCCCATTTTTTTATATTTTTTTTCGCTTTTGTGGAAGATTAATGTAATAAATGTCCACAACCCCACACTATACCCCTCTTCACTCCACCCCTCCCTTCTTTGTGATTGAAAATGAGAGTCCCTTCACCTTTAAAAAGAAAATAGATGAGCGGTCTGCACCCGCAAGGCGGTGCTCTTGTTTGGTATATATCATCGCTCATTATTCTAAACGAAAATGTTATTATTAAGAAACATTAAACAATACGTCTTAAAATGTCATTTAAAGCTTACAAACATATGCCATTCTTATTTAAAATAGGATAATTCTTACACGTTGAACCAACGCATTGTAAATATTTCTACTAAGAATTCTATACAATAATACACAAACGGCAGCTAAATCATCAAGGTGGAAACCTATTGTATTGGTTGTGTGCAACATAGCAATGAATGATTTCCTGGTAATTAAAATGTAGCTCAAATAAAATGAAGTTTGATCTCTGTCTTTATTCTTTGTTCCAATTTTCCATTCACCGTTATAAATAATAATTTAATAATATGTTAGTTAGCTAATCTTTCGTATAATATTCAACGTGTTGAAGATAAAAATTAAAATATTATAACATGATAAATTTTGCAACAGGGAATCAGAGAGAAAGGTGGGAAGGTTCTATATCGCTCCTACAGCAGTCTTCGAAATTAGCTTTTAAAAGTTACATGCCAGTCGGGCCAGTTATTTAAGATTTTTTACATGCCCAACAAATGTTTTACATGCCCGAACTTTTTTTAACCAAAAATAAAACAATTAACAACATTTTAGCACTTTAATGCAACTCATACGTCATAGTAAAGCAGAACATTTGAATAGTAGCATAATCAGTCACTAGAATAAAGACAGATAAGTTTGTTAACATGATCTTCATCAATCTCATCATCCTCATCACTTTCTTCTTCATCATCGCTGTTGTAACATTCAGCAAGCAGACCATCCTCGTTAATATCCAACTGAAAGTAATATCAACATAATTGATCATTTAGTTATTGTTACCAATGAGGTAGCTAGATAATTTATTATCTAGGTTTGCTTTTATATCATTTTAAAATCAATTTCTTAGTTTTTACATGTTCATAAGCTGATACCTCTGCATGCTGAACCTCATCCTCCTCATCAATGTGGATGTAATCAGCCTCAGGTGCTGAGGACTTCCGCTTGTACCCCTGGACTCTGCGCTGACGGCCTGATGGAGTGACCTAAGAATAAAAGTTATGAATCAGTTTATATGTGCCAATTACTAATTGAAAATGACTTATTTGAAACTAATACTTCAATTTAATTTGTGCACGGTTCCATTGTTTACCATGAAGTTCTCTATGGCTGGCCTTAGATCAAATTCTGCGATAGATTGCCCCAGCTGGTTTACAACCATGAGGTTGTTGAGACTGTTGATATTAAGCCGTCCACGCCTTTTCGTCTTTGCCAGCTTCATGATTGAGAATCCGCACTCATTTCGAACTGAAGTGGATGGAAGGCTCCGAAGAAGTTCTATCACTTTGAGGATGTCATCAAATCCAGAGTCAGAGACAGCTTTGTAAACAGATGTCCAGCTCAGTTGGCCTTCCGGGGTGTCAGTAAACTCCTTTGGAAACCTTAAAATGATAATATTGATAATTCTGTTTGATTTTAATATAAGCATAATGACACAAAATATTAAAACCTGTTTTAAAATTTGGACACCAAATGAAGTCTGTAAAATATATAAAATGAAGCGTTTAAAACACAAGTAATAATTACTTCTCAATAATGAGCGCCTTGAGAAGCTGCCACTGGCTGACAATTCTGTCTGAATCACAGTCTGTATCCTCTAAGACAGAGCGAAACTGCTCAACAACTGCTCGAATTGCATCCGTTCCAAAGTCTGAAAAAATATATCATGGTATGACAAAATTGGTAAGAATGTCAATTTTCAAAATAATTATTAGATGGAATGCGTATTTAGTACATTGAGTTATGTGTTTTTATTTGTAGTATTGTTTGAGAGCATCATGTTTATATTTTTACAGAATGAAAAACAAAACAAACAAAAAACAAAACAAACACAGAACAACAACAAACAAACAAGTGTAAACTACAACATCAGCGCCACCTAAAAGAATAAATAAATATAAATTTAAGAACTGTATAATCATTAAATCTGAAAAAGAACAAAACTAATTAAACAGCAACCATTGAGTTTAACCTTTCAGGTGAGTAGCACAGTTTGGCCAATTCTTAAAGTTAATGATGTATTTTGCAGCTACTGCCACATCAACATTATCTGGGAATCTGCTGGTGATGTTGTCAATCAGCTCCCCAGCTATCGTTGGCACTACAATACCCGTCTTATGGCCAGCAAATTTAAGTTTTTCCCCTTTGTATTGGGCTGACTCCAATACTTCTTGTATTGAAGTATGCTTCCTTAAGCAAATCATATAGAAATAAATATATTTGTAACAAACTGGTTTTTATTGCAATATGATTTAACTTCATATACTTTCATATCTAAAATCATTTGTATTTTCATAAAATACTTACTCTTCCTTCAACTGCGACAGGACAGTTCGTGTTGCCGACATCTGTGAGTTCGCATCTGCCAAAGTCAGGTTCTCTCTTTGCAGGGTTTTGCTGAGAGTCACCAGTGGATACAGAACTACCTGTTTATTAGACACATTTATAAAATTAGAATTACATTTTGTGACACCCTTACCCATATTGTGTTTTCAAGAAATAAAAATTTCAGACATTTCTAGGGCCTTAACATGTGTTTTCATTGCACTACCATAATACATAAGTTGATGTTTCTGTTATGGTTGATCTGATATAAAATAATTATATTATCCTTATATTTATGACATAAATCTATAAGTTTGTCTCATTTTGATGACCTTCAAACAGAGCAGGAATGTGATGACATTACCATCTGCAGCTATCTTGGCCAGCCCTTCCGCCTTGGGTGATGTGTGAGAAGCTGATTCCAAATGATGTCGTATGGCTTGATAACCCTTAAAAAAGGCATCCACTGCCTTGTCAAGATGCGGAAGCCACCTTGTACCACCTACACGAGTAGGAAGAACCTGCTTCTGCTTTAGAGCCAGAAAGCTTTCCTTTAGGCCATTTTTCAGTTTGGGGCTCTTTCTGTATAGATAATACAGGCCTATAAGGAGAACCATTGCCTTCTCGTACACCTTGCTCTTTTTCACCGTATCTTTGAATGACAGTTCAAGACGATGCGCCAGACAATGGATAGAGACAAGGTAGGGTCGTGTGTGCTTTAACAGAGCTGCTAATCCAGACTTGGAACCTAAAAGTTTATCAAAGACATTTTAATTTATCTTTATATATCATTTTTTCCAATAAATAATTATCTTCCATTATAAGAACATTGCATTAAAATGATCACATGCTCAGACATATTAAGTTATAAAACATTTTAAATCATATATAATCATATATATTGATAATGACTTAGCAAAAATGGAGGCCAAGAAACGGTACGAGGAGAACAGAGAACGCTCTTTTCAAGAGCACTGGTGCAAAGATCGACCGTGGCTCCAGTACAAAAATGGCACCATGTTCTGTAGTTGGTGTACAGACACAGCAGTGAGGAGAATGTCTTGATGATGTGGCTGTTGATATCTGCAGATGTTGCAGATTGTGCACATCCAATGTTCAAAAATTGGTCTACAACCCCTCCTTTTACAGCAGTTCGGACATACATGTTAATCCATGAAACAGTTACTGCCACTGTTGCATAAAATGAGTGTGAGCTAATTTTATTCAATTTTACATTTTATGTAAGCTATTATATATAATTTTAGTGTAATCTATTGTGTTAACACATTATTTATATTTTGACAAATCAATTATGGATTTATAAACGAACCCTGCATGTTAGCTGCCCCATCTGAGCAGAAACCAACCAGCTTTTTCTCAAACTCTTCCTCAAGACCAAGTGAGAAGAATGTCTTGATGATGTGGCTGTGGATATCTGCAGATGTTGCAGATTGTGCACATCCAATGTTCAAAAATTGGTCTGCAACCCCTCCTTTTACAGCAGTTCGGACATACACTATCTCCATGTCCTCGCCCGTGAAGTCAGCACTGCCGTCACAGGTAAAGGAGAAAAAATTGGCAGACTTAAGTCTCTCAATAACTGGCTGCAGAGTGACATGGGCAATGTTTGACATGAGAATGGCTGCTCCTTTGTCATTGACATAGGACTCTCCTATGTCCAATCCCTTTGCCTTGTCAAGTTGGCAAATGTCAACATAGTCCCTAAAAGACTTATTACGCTTGGCAATATAATGAGCTGTTCTAAATTTTATAGCTAATTTGTCATAGTCAGCTTTTTTCAACTGAATGAGACACCTGTCAGCCTTGGTCTCGGTCACATCTTGAGTAGAACTGGAAAATTTGACAGTACTACGCTCATGTAGTTTGGTTTTTTCATGCACTTTAATTGTTTCAAGTTTAAGAACATTTGCACCTTCAACAAAATTGCACAATTTATCTTTGGGTGTCACTGCTGTGTCTGTACACCAACTACAGAACATGTTGCCATTTTTGTACTGGAGCCACGGTCGATCTTTGCACCAGTGCTCTTGAAAAGAGCGTTCTCTGTTCTCCTCGTACCGTTTTTTGGCCTCCATTTTTGCTAAGTCATTATCAACTTTCCGTTTTTGAAGTGTTTTTCCGGGCTTATCCCCATCAACATACCTTAGAAACTGCATCCTATGACATTTGTTGACATTGACAATGACGAAAACGGAAGCGTATTACTTGATTGAAATAATCGATTGAAAAAGCATCTACTCGATTAATTTCTAGAGAAACCGTGGATAAGAACCGAATGTGACCGAAATGCATCGGTCAAAAACAATAACGATGACGTTCGCAAGCAGGTGCGTGATGTTAAACAAATCGAATTTCATTGTTTTACAACTTCCGGCAAGTTGTTTTGTTCGCAAAATTGAAAAATAGATTTGAAAATATCAAGAATAACTTACGATTTTTTTTTATAAACTATCAATTGGCTTAAATTATTTACATGCCTGGCGGGCGACAAACGTTATTTTTTTCATGTGCCCGGCAGTAATTTTACTCGCCACGGGCGATCGGGCGTGTGCTAATTTCGAAGACTGCTACAGCAATGAGCCTCATTTTATAATGTGATGTCATAGTAATGACGTCAAAATACACGAAGCGTTATATCGTTCAATGTCGATAATTTCTGAGTCTAATCGTTGTTAAATTTCATACGTGTTATTATACAAATAATAACACATTTCCACTCGTTGCTACGCCTTATGTTTGATAAAATCACTTATTAAAATATAATGCGATGTTAAATGTAAAAACATAACAGTTATTCAATATCATATGCGATTTAAGTGTCACGTACAAATGACGAATCCTCTTGAACAGTGTTTTTTAATACCACACATTCAATAAGTTCGATAACATACGACAAATATGCGTGAATTAGATAGTATAACAACCTTTCCAGTATCGTTATTATGAAGTTTAAGTGATAAATCCTTAAATAAACGAGAAAGTGGTGGGTAACGATGAAATAACTTATATTGCATTGTTATGTTTATATACATAAATTATGCTAATGCACATCACGACTTTCGCGAATCGACCAATGTTGTTTAAGTTTAAATACCTCCGCAACTGAACAAATGGTAATATCAATGCCAGAAACGTCATAACAATGTTCCTGCAATATACGTATGCAACCAAGGTTATACAACGCTTGGTTATAGTTAATTCTACCACAGTCACACACGCATGCACATTATAATTAGAAGGGAGCTTACCGTGGGTTATTGCCCCGATATACCAACGATTGTTTCAAGTGACATAATTTTGATTGTCCGCGCACTGTTTATGGACGTCATCAGATTTGCATTGCTGTGGTGACGTCACGTTTTCGCGGAAAGGTGGAGGACGTTACGTTAATATATCCTCGAGTCTTGTAAATTCGTGATAGTTAAATGAATTTGGCCATAATAACAATAAACAACAGATAATATGATTAAAATTTCTTTACCTGCAAAAGTATTCCAATTTCCTTTTATTCCTCGTAAGATGCAAGTTATAATTCCTATTGTCCATCAACAAACGAAGGAAATTCGAAGTCATGTATAAAATATGGCGGCCGGTGACGTAGTACACAATTTTGTGACCTCTGACCTACGCATAATTTAACACTGAAGAGGCACAGTAAAACAGGCCAAATAAAAGTAATTAATAGTTTTTGTACACTTGATATATTTAGTAATGGAATGGGATGAGTTTCGTTGAGAAAAACATTTAAAAACTGTAACAACATATCAATAGCTTGAAACTATTATAAATTGAATGTGAAATCAAATGTTAACAATGTTTGCAACAATGACCATTCATAAATCCCCAACAGTTTTTATTCTTCATGGTGAGCTGGTGAGGCACAGCAGGGGCAATAGAAATCACTGTGGCGCCGTACAACCTTTGTATTGCTGCAATAAGGAATATGCACCCAATGCTTACAGGGCATACCCCTCCTCATCCCAACACACTGTGTCCACTTGTATATATAAAGAACATAAATGTTCTGCCCTGCTGGTGGTTTTCTTCGGCTACAGACGCAACATAACTCACAAGGGTCATCCACATCAGACTCGCTGGATGAAGAGTTGTATATCCTTTTGGAGGTTGCAGCTTTAGAGGTATTATCAGATGCCTTTAGCGCACTTGTTGATTTTTTGGGGGCCTTTCCTTTACCCTTTTTTGACCTTTAGTTAACTTTGTTGATTTTTTACTGTACCCTACGTCTTCCTGATGTTTAAGCATCCGTGCCTCAGTATGGGGTTCAGTAATGGCCTGTCCTGATACAACAGCACTCATTGTGCGGCGTGTCTTCTTGGAAAGTACTCCCTCTCGTTTTACGTTGAATAATTTGGTAACACGACTGTCAAAGAATCTTTTAATAGTTCCTGGTGTGTGAGAAGTAGAAGCTGATGTGCCACCAACTAGGTCCACCACAGGTTCAATATGTGCATCATCCGTATGTAACGGTAAGTCTGTTCTAATTCCCCCTTCCACAGTCTTCTGAGAATCAGTGTCTTCTTGCTTTTCTTGGTCAAGAGCATCAAACACTTCTGCTGGCTTCAAAATGTAACTATAATAGAAGCATTGAAAGGGAAAATACCTGACTTTTTGAAGGCTGAATGCAAATTTTCAGCTGAAAGGGCCTTGATATATACCTTTGAAGCAAGCTCACGAACATCATAACGATTACAGTACATGCAGATTGACGCGTAAACTTATGGCATTCCGCATTGTACGTTCGCTGAAAGGGTCCGTAGATACCAACATCCATAGGTTGCAATATATGGCTTGTGTGGGCTGGTAGGATGAAAAGTATGATATTATGAGACTAAGCCCATTCCACCAAGCGAACAGACACATGTGATTTATGGCCATCGAGCAATAACAGGAGATGTTGGTTGTCGTTCCTTGCAGGAAGAAATTTCATGAGGTGGTTTGTGAGATATTTTCGAAAAATCTCTGCATTGGACCACCCGCTGTCACTCATGGATGAATCTGCACCAGGTGCAGCCCCTTTCATCAGGTCTGGAGTAAGCCGATTTCCTGCAAACACAAAATATGGGGGAACATCCACGCCACTAGCACTTCCACAACCTATAATGGTAGTTGTGCAGGATTTCCCAGCTGTAACAGCAGGAGGATGGAGATTGTGTCCTGCAACTACTGAAGGTGGAGTGTGACACTGGGTAATGCCCTTTTCATCAATATTGAAGATTAGATGTGGCTTATCTTTTAAGTCATACTTATCCATAATCTTATCTAGTTCAGCAAAGTAGTTGTGAACAACAGTGGCAGAAGCAGATTGAGCCCTACACTGCTCAAGTCCTCTTGGTTTAATGACACGTAGCTCTGGCCACCTATTAAGAAAAGAGTAAAACCATGTCATGGAAAATGGATTTGATACAGTTCGTCTGTTTAGCTGTACTGCAAAATCAGATGCAACGTCAACGACTTCCTGACGTGTGTATCCATAGCCCAGAGTGGCAACGGACTTGAGATGATCAACCAGCCTGGATTCTTCTTCACAGGACAAAATAGGAACACGTCCTGCAGCTACAGTGTCAATGTGGACTTTTCCCAGGACACGATCCCTCAAGGACAGAAACATTGTCCTCAATAACACGTTTATAGGCATTCGTTAGTGTGGTAGGCGAATACAGCTTATATTTCTGCCTTATAGGCTGTGGATGAGCCTGAAAAAAGTGAGGTTATTTTAGCCATCAAATAGTAAATCCATCTCCTAATTAAAAAATTTGAAGTTTTTGGTCAAACAATATATTTTGGACCAATTTATAGTAGTAAAAATCACAATGTTATGTACAAAGCAACGACTATGTAAAATGTCCAATATGAAAATATTTAAAAAAAATCCTTAATATTTCTTATTTTTTTCAACCTAAAATTTAGTTGTACTTGGCCTTTTTCAAAAGGCGTTGTCACGTGATCACAAAAACCGAGCCTTCTGCTCGCAGACGGATATTTAGATCACAGCTGTCCTTCCTGTTTATTGATGAAAAACACATTTTTAAGACAGAAGGTCAGTGGTAATAGTGAAAAAGGGTTTTTTGCTCTCATAATGCAAAAACCAATCGTAACTATCCTGTTTAAAGCGCATTCCGACAAAAAAATCGTTCCAATGCACGGCGAATGACAGTTAGTAAACAAATCGTCAGACGGCTTTCCCGGAAAACCCGGATGTTCACGTGATACACAAAAATACGCAACGTCACGAAATTGTAAGTCTAACGAATTTGGATAACCCGACGATAATTCTCATTTATAACCTTTAAATCGCGGATAACTTATTAATGAAATCGCGTAAGAATCGAAATAATCGACGTGTAATTAATACTCATCGGAACTCCAAACCGTTGGTTATGACCGCACAAACCAACGCTTACACGTCGATTATTTCTTAAATCACCCGCATTGGGACTGGGATGTTGAGCGAACTGCTTGTTTATTGCACAATTAAGAATGCAATTTATGAGTCAAGATCATGCATCTTTACATATATTCGTGTACGTACAATGTTGCAAAACAAAACATGCATATTGAATTTTCAAACATATAGTTTGCCAATCGGTTCGATGCGAATAATGCTAACGTATATTTATTTTTTGAAGTTGTTACTAGTGTAACATATTATAATAGTCCGCCGGTCCTGCAAATATGCTTTTCCATCGCCTTTAAATAACCTACACTTCCACATCGAGTCCGTAGCTACCGTTTGTGTATTATTGTATGTTATGCACAGCGAAAACGTAACCACATGGCTCTCGTTTGGTAATTGGAGTTGAATTGAGGCGATCTGCAACATCAGTGATGGAGCAATTCAATTTATTTAAAATGCTAGACTTATAATATATTGCTAGCCAGTGTAGGCCTTATTGCATTTTTGAGACCCACGCAAAAAATAATTAACAACATATGACTTTCAAAGCCGAACATTTAAATTTACTTTCTTAACAAGTGCCGATGTTAGAGTGAAGTGAAGATGGGAGATCCCAAAATATATGTCCTGTATATGAGTTTAAATTCAATAATATATATATATATATATATATTATATTATGATTCGTCATTTACGTTTCTGAAGACTGGCTCTCTTTAGCAATTTTGGTCGGCATATTTATAACTGATACTGTTCATAAGAATGAATGTTTGAATGAACAGTCTTCATCCGGTTACAAAAGATTCTTAGGCTTCACCTTAGGTGTCAAAATCTTTTTCATTAACACCTGTATTTCCATGCTGTGCCTCAAATAGATTTGTTTACCGTACACTTGAGCATCATTCTAGTACAACATTTGTATAAGGTAAGATGAAGTATATGTCTGCCTTAACCAGAAAAAATATTTATATAGTATAAATTGATACACAACATAATCATGAGTATGATCTTTCAGTATAATAATGTGTTTTAATTTAAGTATGGTTATCTTTAAATATATCAGAAATCTGTAGCCGCAAAAAATGTGTCCGAACCTAGCCGAATATGTGCAAAGACTTTACAACTTTTCTACTCACATGCAGACTTCCCTAAAGCAACACTTTTCTAACTTTAATATGTTGTTTTATACCAAATACCAAAAGCTTCACTCATAACTCATAACTTCAAGTTTGAAACGTTAGACAAGTGTATTGTTATTGTTAACCAATGCTATATCTTAAACTGTAAATACAAATTAAGTTGATTTATGTTTAAAGCTGATCATGTGTATGATTAAAAGGAAACTTGAAGAAGTGTTTCCTTCTTGTGTGCGTTATTCCTTGAGAATTGCATTTCAAAATTATGTGTGAAGTTACACATATTGCAACTATGCAGATGTATATTTCCAGATATAAAATTAAAAAGCAACTATTAAGTAAAAATTGTTCATCTATGGTAAATTTACACCGCCAGTATTTCAATAACCTGATGGGATTCTTAGTCACTACATATAAGACGGATACGTTCACTTATGTTAATAATAGTTACGTTACGGGTTGCAGCTACTACGTCAGCCGCCACACCAATATTTACGTCAAATGCATACAACTGGATGTCTACCACAAAGCAAACGGCAACAACGATGTCGACTTCAACAAGTACCATCAACAGCACAGGTAATATCGACATATAAAACTGCCTGCTTTATTTTATGTAATACAATATTATATATTATGTTTAACACAATTATTTAATAAATCAAGTAACAATAAACTAAACACAATGCTGTCGACAAAGTTGTCTACATGTTATGCCAATTTCATACGGAACTTTGGATTGCTCATTCGAATGTGTTTTAACATATGTATTATTGAATAAGAAGTTAATCTTGTGTTTTATGCTCATGTCTGTTTTTATACTTGCTAAAGTGCATAAAAAAGCAAATTATGTTTAAAGTTAATGAATTTTAGCTTGATATTTTTTACGAAATATGCAGACGTCACATCAGATCTGGATTAATCTTATTATTGTATTGAGCTAATCTCGATAATAATCTTCATTTTTAAAACTGTCAAAAACTGCAATTTTCTTATCGGTCCACCCAAAGTAACTAAAACAAAATACATCAAATATATACATATACATATTATGATGGCGTGTATCGTGCCATTGTGTTACTTTAATCATTCGCCATGCATTTGAAATTACATTTTAGTATTATGCCATGTTCACAAATGTCAAACAAACAGCAAAATAGCTGCAAGAATACTGCCCATGTTTTTTTTCAGGGTTCTCATAGGAGCCCAAACGTGTGTATAAAAATGGTATATGTGTATGTTAAACACGTTTCAAACTATGTAAAGCTAAACGTATGTTTAAATAAGAATAGCATATGTTTATACCATTATCTTGAACAGTTCTTTTATGAGACCTCAAGTTGTATTGCATTATCAGGCGCATTATAATATAAACATTCCGTATGTTTAGCGGCGAAGATTCATCTACTTCAAATGCTATAGTATATTACTTATAGCACTTTGCACATAATTATATCAAATAAATACAGTTTAAGGTTGCGTCGATCTCCACTTTCCCGAACACTTGGAACAATCGGACCCAACATTCAACATATCAAGATCCTACTAATTCCTAGCCATGCTTTGGTGTATTGTCAACCTGGTTAAAGCGCATTCCTGGCCAGCCAACACACATACTCAGACCACTTTCAAATCACGTGCAGAGATGGTGCCTGGAAATCCTACTCCATTTGCCAGAAGATAGGTAATTATATACCATTACATATCTTATTCAGTTTCTTAAAGTGTATAATATTGTTGTTGTTTTTTTTTAATTTTTTAGTGATGACATCATTGTCTTAGAAGTCTGAGTAGGGACTACATTTTTAAAAATTGAATTGCATTTAATTTAGAATGTCTTTTGAGCTTACATTTACAAATTCATCAAAATTAAAATATGGCTAGCAATGTAATTAAATAAAACCGTTATTGCTTATAATATCTTAGAATATATAAAGAAAAATACATTATATATATAATTTTAATCTCGTATTTCTATATTTAACACGGCTACACTCATTATGAAAATAAATACTTTCTCACTTAACTGAAAACATTAAGAAGCACATATATTCTTCAGATTTATCTTTTATCCATACGATGAATTTATTTATAATTCGTATAGAAAATTTTCTTTCAATAACATACTATCTTTGCTCATCAGCCGCTTGTACATATTCTTTCAAAATTATTGTTTTTGTAGATGCAGTACATATGATCGGATAGCAAATCGTCTTTCACATAGAACTGGAATATTGTGCTGCGGTTAAATAAGTATTGGGCAATAATTACATTGTAAATTATTTGTGTCGTTGGTCATCCAGCTCCTGGTTTTTGTAATAAGTACACAACTTCTATTGAAAAAACGAACTAAACAATGAATACATTCGTAAGAGAATTGTACAATAATTCATTGTTGTTCTATTTGTAAAACAGATGGTCGTCAGAGTGTGTAAGGTTACCCAAACATAAAATAATGTTTTAAAGGGATAGAAGACTTTACACCAAAACTCATATTTTTGAGGTAGCTTCATATCAGTCTATAACAGTAATTTGAACTTATTTGATCTAATTTGAACTAATCATCTAACTGACATTAAGATGCAACGAAGAGAATAAAATAATATTCATTATAATACATGCTTTTGCAAAAATAATTATAGGCGTTAATCGCGAAATGAAACATTGCTCATAATTGATTAATGCATAACTGCCAGTGTAGATGTTCATCTATATCATGGACTATTCAATTTACCATACTGTGGAAATTGTAAGCATAATTGGAGTTGTTTAAATAAATTCCTTATATTACATTTAAGAGTCGTTTATATGAGTTCCACATGACTGACAATACCAAACACTCAAACATGCATTACTTCAATGCCATCATTACCAAATATTCACGCAAAATCTGATTGTTTTTACATATTCCTTCACACTTACACTTACACACGCACATTTCTAAATTTTATTTAAGATCGGTTATCAAAACAATTACGCGTGTTGTTTGAAAGGTGCTAAATATATGCCATCGAAATAAACAGGCGATCGATGTCCTCAAAGTACAGGTTTTAATCAATGAACAAGTTGTTGACACGTTTGACAAGTTCAGCTCGACCGATGAAATTGTAGTGTCATTTTGAAGTGTTTTCACCGGACTCGCCACAATTTTTATGAAACTAAATTGAATCTATAAAAAACTACTCTTTGCTTTAAATAAATAGAATTAGAGAAAATTAAGTAAATACGCATATTTGACCAACATTGGAACAATTTTGGACCCACAACTGTTCCCTTTTCAAATTAGTTAACATACCTAAATCTATGTATATTTTGCATTAGACAAGGACGTATTCTATTATTGATAATATTACTTTTTTAAACAACGATTATTTGGCTTTTGCATATTTAATATGTAATCAAACATCAAATTATAGTTCTCAACAAAGAAAGTTCACATTAGTACACTAGTTTGAATAGATTGATGTGGAAATATGTATTAAAATAAATATATTAAACTATGTACTGCTCTAAAACCACAAATTATACAAGTGTACTGTTTTATATATAAAGGCGAATATTTATTCGCTACTAAGTTTGTTCAAAACCTGTTAATGGTTTGAACATGTGTCTCGCC
The DNA here is from genome assembly GCF_020536995.1 of Dreissena polymorpha. Classification (NCBI taxonomy): domain Eukaryota; kingdom Metazoa; phylum Mollusca; class Bivalvia; order Myida; family Dreissenidae; genus Dreissena; species Dreissena polymorpha. The sequence goes on along the minus strand of NC_068358.1, from coordinate 52,057,052 downwards.
GCGGGTTTCATATTGAAAATATAGATTTGTATTGCAAAATGACGTGAATGATTTTCCACGATGAAAACACGAGGCCCGATGGTGAAAAATACAGTATGATCCGCCACATGCTATCCGTGTCCGCCTTGAAAGGGAACCAGACAAGCGAGTTGACTTCAAGTTTTGTGAAATTCAACATCAAGCGAGGGTGACTCTTCACACAACAACCAGCTACATGTTATATGTAGACACAGGCTTTGATAGAACGACGCTGTACATATTCACCCGAAAGCAAACAATATTAATAATTTGCGGCTCGTGTGTTAAAGTTTAAGGTTAAAAGTTTGGCGTGTTATTCAATCGGTATAAACCCGCAATATTTTGAATTCAAAGTTTTAAGGCGGGTACCATATCTAAAATCGTGTTATGTTTTATTGCATGTTTGTGTCGTCATGTATTGTATAGGCTATTCGCCACTTGTCTCAAATAACTAAAGGACTAATACGAATTTATCTCAATAACAGGTGTCTAGAGTTTCGTGATTTCTACATATATACATTGATAACTGCATAAATAACGTTGTCATTTTTTGTGTTCTAGTTTGTTTTATATACTCATCAAAATATATGCAATTTGCAGTATATGAATTACGTTTTAAAATAAAGGGTTGTGCATGTTCTTTTATTAAGCTTACATTAAACGTTCACGTTATTGAACTTTACAATATAATGTATGTTGAAAGTGAAAGCACGTTTGACGTCAAATGTGAGCTTTTGTTTTTCTGAAAGAATCTGCAACGGTTATTCTTTCTGCATGCGACGATTAAATACCTTTCGGCCTAATTTACAATACTACCTTCAACTTTACAGCCTATACAGTCATCTGCAATTGACGTTAACTAAAATTAGAACACCGAGACTCCCAGCATTTAATAAACATATCTGAATTAGGTTACAATAATATGATAACTCATTTTAACGATGGCATTCTTTCTTACTTCTTTAAATTCGTGTATATGTAAAGCTTGCAATGTACCGTAGAAAAGTACGTATATTGTCAATCAGTGCACCTTGTATGTAATTCTCATTGGACAAGAAAATTATCGGGAGATTAATTCAGTGATGAACACCATATCAGTATGTATTTATCAATATTTTCGTTCAGACATTTAGATATGTTGCGAAAAGGTAATAATTATATGAAGCTGGGAACGCGATTTTGACTATTCTGGTCAAAAATGACTTTCAGTTCAGCACATATTATGAAAGTAATACATGTTAATAATCAAAATCCGAAATTTGAGCATCCAATTCCTAACAATGACGAAGTTATGCCATTTTTGTGTATCATGTCATAAAATGGAATAGCGCTGTTTTGTATGAAATAACGTTTCAAACCAATTTGTATCATTACATGTTATGCTGATTAGTTTGTATTGATACGAACTCAATTGTTCGCGAATGTTGATCAATATAATTGATTACAAAGAACATCATTAATTGCAGTTTTTTAAATCATTAAATACTCATGGTTGCAATGGAAACAAAAAAATAGTTTTTTTCATATTTATTACGATTGTAAAGAATGTAAGACAAAAAATAACAGCAAAATCAACAAAATAAGTTCTTGACAAATATGGAGCATGGTAAACATATTCACAATATTACAAATGTATGCACAATTTCCGGCAATAGGCGTGTATTCAGAAATTGAACATTTTGTATAGCTTATATATATATATATATATATATATATATATATATATATATATATATATATATATATATATATATATATATATATATATTTGTTTTTTGTTCAACAATAGATTAAATAAATAAGACAACATTAATAAAGTTTACAGTTACTATGGAAACAGTAAATTGGCAATTACAATATACATGATATTTGTTACCAACAATGTAATTTTAGTCAATATATTATCAAACTTAGCATACGTGTAGATAGAAAACAAAATGCACTCATTGCATACGCAGGGGTTCAAAAACATGCTTTTCAACTAAAACAAAATTAAAGCAATAAGCACAACAAATTTAATGTCACACGTCACCATAGATTGAAACTAACACAACATAATGTTTGTTTACCGGTAAAAATATAATATACACATAACATGAACTCATGCATTTACATCACAAATCTTGTCAATATGACAAACATCAGTATTAGTGATATTTTCAGAACACATACCATGCAATACAGTGTATGTATTATGATATAAAGAATATTGTATAGTGAATATCACTATGAGAGATTAAAATATCATTAATCATAAAATAGATTTAATGTATCTGATTTAGTGTACAGAATAAACAAAAATCTATACAATGTACATCATATCCCATTATGATTAACATACTGTAAGATGCTTACTACGTTTTCTTATGGATTACATAGTTATTAAAACAACAACACAAGATACGCATAGTTGATTTTATGTACTACAAATTCATGCATATCAATCAAAATGTATTTGTGTTATTCTTTGATGAAAAATGACCTGTTAAGTCTGGAAAAAAAAATACATGTTTAAAAAAGGTCAATCACAGCACAATATGCACATAATATATTGTCCATATTATCATCCACACAATGTCCAAACTGACAGTAAGATGTAAACTTGGTAAGCTGAGGTTGCACCAGAATATGCAACATTCATATTTGAAGACCTGCAATAATTAGTACATATATATGACTGAATCCTTATAAGCAACCATTCCTTATAATAACACAAACAAAATTTAATCAATTTATATTTTCAAATAAAATATTTTTGTTTTGTTCGGAATTCATTCTTAAGCATCCATATATGAACAGAGAACAGAGCAAAATAATACTAACAATTATAATTAGTAAATGTTCTAAATTAAAACATTAAAGTATAATGCTTTTTAATTACTTGATAATACATTTATTTTATTCATTATGTAATTTATACAATTATGTATGTAAGTATTAATTATATTATTTATTGTCGTCGCCATAGTATTGAAAACAAGAATTAACTAAGCTGGTTACATGCTTATCTCTTCCATGGCAATACTGTTTGATCAAGCGCGTAAAGTGTTTTCCATCCTGTAACATAATACATGTTTTTCTATAAATACATAATTCTGTTCTTTGAAAAAACATCCACATAACTTTGCATAGGATTATATTTTTTAATTACAGGATGCAAAACACATATAAGGTAAAAATATGCAGGGTGTAAGTCATATGATACTTGATAATAATGAGCACTTGTGTTGGTGTTCACTGATCGATTGAATGCAGATTAAGAATACAATAAATATATGTTCTATTTAATCATGTGCACAACCATTAATATGGACATCTACAACTAAAAATTCTGACAAGAATACAATCATTAAAATGTATACTCATAAACATCATCAAATAGAATTAATGAGATTCCTGAAACTGTCATTGTGTTGTCACTACGAAATTAATGGCAATTTTATTGCTTACTTGTCATCGAGGGATTGCTGAGAAATTTGCCAAAGAAATTGTATTATACAACCATATTCAATTCACATTGTGTCTGCTGTCAACTGTGACACGTAATCGTTCGATTACACGTCATGCGCATATTGCCATAATGACGTGACTCGCATTAACTGCATAACTTTGCTCCATGGTGAATATTGCACGTCCATTAATTTCCTTTAATGTCAATATATCAGAAGTACTGTGTTTCTCCTTAACTTGTATCTCTTTGCAAATCATATAGGGTTAATTATATGAAATGATAAACGGGCATTGTGTCTAAATTTTTATAGTTACTAAAAATTGCTTCATTAGCACTCAGATTACTTATCAAACGTATGAAAAGATATCCCCAACTAAACTAACGTTAGAGATAAACGCTATTCTAATGACGCAAATTAATTTTGTTATACTAACAATATACGCATTTGTCTAATCAATAAAATGCATTGTGTTTTATTTTTTTTATTTAATTAGACAAAAACAATTTACAGACAACCACAGCTACTAACTCAACACCTGCAACAACAAATACAGCAACAACTCCTGTATCAACAAATACTACAACAACACCTGCACCAACACATATGACAATAACACCTGCACCAACAAATATTTCCACAATACCTGCAGCAACAGCAACATCAGCAACAACAAATACGACATCAGCTCTTGCATCAATATAAACTACAACAACACCTGCACCAACAACACGTACAACGATTACAGTGACTAGTGATGCAACGCCAGCAAAAACAAATCATCTGCTGTCATCTACAACAATTAAACATTTCGGTATGTGAATTAAGTATTCATTGTATGTGAATAATAAGCAAACGGTTTTTGTTGTATTATATATACCATAGCAAGAGTGTTGAACATATAGTCCAGAGAAGAAAAAAAGATCATCTACCAAATGTTTAAAAGGCTTGAATAACAAGTGAAGTGTATTTCAAAATCCAAAACGTGATATAATAACCCTGTATCGTGCCCATATATTATTATCCCATTTGGATTTGTTCAGTAGTAAAGAATAATAGATAAGTGTCTTTGTGTACTTGATTTGAACCGATTAATTAAAGAAAGAAGACAGCGAGTCTCGCCAACTGAATATCATTTATTTAAAAAATGAACAACTAATTTAGGCGCGATTGGTCATTGTCGACTCAGGTACAATTTAAAAGAAATCCGGGTAATCTTCAGCACCCAATGCGAAAACAGTTATATTTTCCCAAAACTGTCTGACCTCGTGTCCGACAAAAACATAATTTTGGTTTGGTTTCAAATGGAAATACATATAGGAATTTTTTTTAAATCCGGACATGTTTATTTAACTTCGATAGATTATTATATTTTAAAATAAAACAAATTTTACCATGCAGTCGAACTTGCTATCTTTGCTGGTGACGTAACGAACTCCAAGTGCAATAATTAGAACTAGTCGAATATTGCACATTGTTTCGTGACGTGGCCGACACAAGTTTTGATTGGTTCAATAGAACTTTAATGGTTTCAATCCTTATGGTTATAGTAAATCATAAGCGTGGAACCACAAAACCGTCGCCTGTTCAGATTTAGTGCGAAAGTAAGCACTCGAAGCGGCTGTTTCAACGATCATATTACTTGTTATGATTCTGCACTTGTTATTGAACGTTTTATATATGCTGTAATTGAATAGGTTTGAATTAATTTGTAAATGTATTGTATTTATAATTGTTAAACGTTGTGAACGTCATAATAATTAAAAAACCTAAAAAATGTATTTTTGCTATTGTTTGCTTAAAAAAACAAGGTCATGTAATATATGTTGAGGTCCGGTAAGTTTTAATAGTTATCTGACATCATGTTCGGTAAGATGTTTGTGCATGGGTTGCTCTTCAGTATCTACAAAGTACCCTGAATACGAAAAATAAGCTTAAAACCCGGAGTGCGACCGGGTACCTTTAAGCATATTTGCCGTACCCAGGGTACATTTTAGTATACTTATGAGTTCTCGTTATACTTTTTAATAGAACCTGAGCCGACAATGACAAATTGAGCTACACTGAGTAGTAATTTTAAATGCATATATATTTCAATGGCTTCATTAAAAGCTCTTAGATAACGTTGCGATAAATTAGTGTCACCATAAGCGATAATTATAAATCAATAGTAATGATTTTGTGTCGGTATAACGTTCACAGAGTCAAAAGCTCGATAAAAAATTCCAAGAAGTTTGAACATATATTTAACGTATTGTTATAACAAATAATTGCAAACAATAATTGAGTATTATCGGTTGTCAATCGCCGTATATGACATGACATTTCAGTTTAAATAGCATAGATCAATGTATATGAGATTAACTTTAAATCACACCTTGAAGTCACACAAATCAATGTATACGAGATCAGCTATATATTGCAGTTTTCAATAACAAACATGAATTTATAAGAAATCATATATTTAAAAAGCATTGCATATTAATGAACATCCAAACTCAGATCAGCTGATATTTTCCAAATGGACATACACTGAAAATACCATTTTCTGTTTCTAGATAACACAATATGGCCGAACAGTTAATGCTAGTTTTGGAATTATCACTAAGTTTTGAAACATGCTAAAATAACAAGGTAGGTTTGTAGATTTTGATATTCAAAATATCAAAAGTTGCACTAAGATATTTATAAATGTCTTTAAGTAAACAGACAACGATATGTGTACACAAATATTCTGCCGAAAAAAATAACAAAATAGTAATAGTACAAAACATACAATATGACGTATTTAGAATGTATATGTCGGTAATAGAAAAAAAATCCGGATCAGAATGTTAAGAGATCGTCAACATTGTATAAGAGATATATATAAAAAATTGCGTACCCCAACAGTTGTGATAAATTAGTGTGTAACAGAATCTGCTTGTCAGCGTGAGTAAACATTACATATGTTCTATGAACACGGTTAAATTGCAAAGTTTGCATTAAACTTTATGAACATCGATTATTAGTGGCTAATCGACATTCATCATACAATATATTCATCAAAGAGGTAAAAGAAGTAATAGTTTTGGGGGTACGCAGAAACTTGTTTAAAGGATGACCTCGTACAAACAGAGCGTGATCTAACCTAATAGATGGTCTGTAATAACGGCCCATTGTACAATTGTCCATGTAAGAAACGTTATACATCAAATGTCTCTATGATATTCAGTGCCTGGTATCTCCTTAACAATTAGCATCTTCCGCTTGTATACATTTGTAAAGTGTCTTACTAGTATGGTGCATTTTTCTGTAATATAATATTATTATTTGTCTGCAAAATTTAGCCGAGGCAGATTTCGCGTTGAACCTGTATTGTTACGAGCCGTAAATATTATCGTCAAAGATAAACATCAAATGAGCAGTTCTGTTTTCCTATACTAAACGGGACCCGTAATTGAGCATAGCAAATGTGAAACCAATTTAGATCATAAACCATGTTGGTACATACAACCTTATTGTAAATAAGTTTTAGCCTTTTACTCCATACCAAACCGCTATATTGACATCAAAAACAAATACTCGTATACGTATTTTAAATATTTCTGTATATGTGTGTAAATCTATTTACTAAGCGAAACCCAGAAACGATCACAAATTAAATGAAGAAGAGCTAAGAAAAAATGCAGCGAATTAAAGGGCCTTTTCACAGATTTGGGCATGTAATTGTTTGTCATTAATTGCTTTATATTGATACATGTAAACATTGGATCTAAAAAGCTCCAGTAAAAAATCAAGAATACAATTTAAAAAAAGAAAAAATGTCACCCTCAACAGGGCTCATACCACTGACCCCTGGATTAAAAAGTCTCCCATTTAGACCACTCGGCCTTCCGTGCTCAAAAATTGAGTCATGTATTGTATACTTTATATAAGCCATCCTCGTAGGTGAAAAAATTAAAACGACACCAACATAACTCTCCAAACTATTCAATCGTTTCGCGTTGCAACGCTTTATAATTTTCAGGTTTTTAAATCGTCCAAAGATGCATATATAATGGCTATTTTAGAGCATGGTAAAGGTTGAGTATTCCTGTTTCCTCAAAAATATCATAACTAAAACGAAAATTTGCGAATGTGAAACAACTTTTTTTTTATTTTGTCAATTTACCAAAGCGTGAAAAGACCCCTTTAAGTCGAGACATAGAGCGAAAATTAATACGAAATAAAAACTTATCACTTTCAAATTTGATATGGCTGGGAATTTCGCGGCCTGAATATTAAAGATACAAGTAATAAAGGGTGCAAACGGCGTTAAATACCTGTCCCGACACTGACGTCGCCATCTCCATCTTGTCTTTCTTTTGACAATCACGTCATAATATCCTCTGGGAAAGTATCATCACTATGTCGAGTTGCCAATCCGGTTAAGATCAGAAATATATTAGAAATAACTACGCAATGTTATATACAGTTAGTTTTTTGTAGTAATTCAGTGCCCTATTATTGTATGTTGAACAGTTGAATGTGTTTGTGGAGGGGCGTTCAAAATAAAGTTAAAGAAATAGTGTATAATAAATAAAGTAGTATATAGTTTTAACTTGCAAATGAAGTCCGTCATGTTGTTACGGATAAACCTTGGAAGGCATGACAAGCACAAGATTATCCGATACCCGGTATTGGATTCTATAAAATCATTTAGCGGAATTATTGAAGATGATTAGTAATAATTGAAATACACGCATAATATATTTAAAGTGAGCGTTATGCATTATGTTGATTTGTAAAAGTTTGGAGACGCAATATTACAAGCAAGTGTACTGGCTCTGAATTGCAATACGTATACGCATTTGTAAAGAATATGTTTCACCACCTTACCTTCCTAAGAGCAATTACACAGTGCTTAGCGCAGCATACTATTCCGTCTTCAAATAGTGACACAACTAACTATTTGTACTATAGAACTATAGAAATAGCACATTAGTATGTCTAAATACGGGAACAGGCGTGATGTAGAGGCCAACTGCACTGCCAAGGGTAGGCATTATTTGTAACAATGTATTCCAACGTCAACTTGTTGTGTTTGATTTAATGTTTATACTCATGTAAATGGAACAAGAACAAATTGTAGTCGCACCATTAGTCTGAAGTTTCAACATAACTTTATTATTTAAATACAAACATTCAATTAACATACTATGATAAGTTGCAATCATTTGAGAGCCTTTTTACGTTTATAGATTGTGGAATATCTCCTGGTTGCTTAACGGCTATTTCACAAAAGTAGAAACAACTTACGATTCATCAATTGAATACACGTGCCTAACCGGTTATGACCTAATTGGAAACAGCACCATTGTGTGCCTTGACAATGGGTATTGGAGTGTGATGTTTGCTATGTGCAAGATAAAAAGTAAGTTTACTGATAAACAATTGTGAATATTTAAAACAGGTTCGTTTAAGTCGCGTTGTGCAATTTTTTGTTTTGACTTCAAACTTTTAATTACCCGAATATTTACAAATAAGGCAACAAGTTCTTTTCTATATTATATCAGTTTATTCGTTGATTAAATGATCGTATAGTATTATTTCAAGTGTATACGTCTAATTAAATAATTAAAACAAGATACTCCAACACAATAATAGTCCGTCCAAACAGCAAATGTCTCTACGTCTCAGAACTCTCCTGACACCGAAAAGTTGGGATGTATCCCAGTGCGATTCTCTAACGAATGGGCGCAATAGGTTAGATTTCGTCCGGGTTTTAAACAAACTGACCACCTTAATAAAAACGTGATCATCAGCCCACCCGGCCTTAGTAAATAAAAAAAAAACGGTTGGTCATTCTGGCAAATTGGTCTATATTGATCTCTTAAATCTGACACCCAGGCAGTTCGTGAGCAATTAATATCAGTTTTAAATTCTTTACCGCCATATAACTGCATACTTGAAGTATTTAATTTGGAAACAACTGTTTCTGTAAGAGGTTCATAAATGCTTGACCGTTAAATAACTGCATGATGGAGCATGTTTACTTAAATAACTGCATGACGAAGCATGTTTACAGGTATGCTAGGTTAAATTTACGTAAATGGTTTTCAAAACTGAGTTCGGATAACCTTAATACTTTGTCAGCTCTCTTGTACATGCGGCGCAGACAAAAAGTGTTACAAATAATATTGATTCAATAAATAACTTAAAAAGTCTTCCTTAAAAAGAAACAAATACACTAAAAGTGGAAAGTGTTGAACCTGATTTACTTGTGCGGACTGCAAAGGCTAATCCGTGAGGACATTTTACGCACATGCGTTAAACTCCCTTTTCACAGAGCAAGGCTCAATGTCAATTGCCCGGCCAAAAAGTAATTACTCGAAATCCCACTGTTCTCTCGGATTCTTTGAAGACGCATTTTGTAGCGGCCATATTTGCATACAATTATACTACGATTTTGTGCCATTTCCCTACGATATAATATATTGCAAAAGAGTTTTGCAAAGGTTGTTGCATTTGTTTCAAATACAAAATATATCAAATTCTTTATACTGTATACTAAAATTTCACGACATTCCCCATTCATAAATAAACGCTACAATAAAATCAAAAACTACAAAGATAACATAATACAAACCAGAGTACAACTTCCTATCAGTTTATATTAAAATGGAAATTATCTTCATTCAGACTGAGCTGCAGAAGGCCAGGGGAAACTCAGTAACGGACATCCTTCTCGGCAAACGGCGGAATGGAGGTGCAGAGGGGGAGAACGGGTCAATCGCGCGGAAACGCAATGGGAGGGGTGACAACGATGATGCGATTGTGTGGGTCGATGAAGTGTCAGGGTCAAACATTTGATGAGAGATATGAGGATAGTTCAAAACTTGGACAAGACTCTGTAATCTGTTTAAGCCCTGCTTTGGTGTATTAAAGGAGAATTAAACTATTGACTCGGATTTGAAAAAGTTACATGGATGCAACTCGATTTTTATTGATTTCCTTGTTTGACTTAAGGTAGCGCACCTCTAATGATTTCCCGCGATTTATTTTACGATCATTGCCGATCTTCAATGATCTCTTATTTCCGAGAGATGCATTTTATTTTTTTCAAACTTCGAATTTTAATATATGTTTAACTTATTCATTTATAATACATTATTTTCACTATAAATATTGACTTTGATCCAATTATCATCTGAAAAATACGATTTCGCGATTTCTTCAAAGATCGAGCGAGCCTTTTTACCTGTTTACTTATCCATATCTAATTTAAGGTTGCACTAATGTGAAGTTGTCGTGGCCGAGTAGTTAAGGCGATGGACTAGACATTTTTTGGGATCTTCCCGCGCAGGTTCGATTCCTGCCGACATCGCATACTTTTTGCGACGCGTTTTATTTGTTTTCTAACGTAATTTGATTTAATATAGCACATAAGCCCAGGGTTCAACATTAACTTTTTTTACAGCCAGACCATCGGACCAGCTCCTCTTAAAATGTACTAGCCCGAATATGATGTCTACTAGACCATAAATGACATAACAAATAAACAAAATTGTGTCGTGTAACTGTTTAATCAATTATTTATCAGTAAATAAATAGTGAACACAAGAAAGTCATTTTGATGCAAAGAGTAAAAAATAAAATAAAACTATTTAACAACATAAATTGTTTGTTATAATTTCACTGTTTATCACCAGTTAAATAAATGATGTCTGTACAGCAGGTGACATTTATTCAAGGTCATCAAATTCTGGCCTCCTTGACCGCTGTGCTCCATGCAACCACAGCTCCAAGGCCCTTTTTCCAGCATAATCTGTGTCAGTTTTACCGTCGGATTCTTCTTTATTAACTTATTTGTCGGATGAAAATCCAATCTTGAACAAAGCCATTCTTTAAATAACATTCTCTCGTCTGCTACGCCAAAATGTTTACATTGATGATACCGATTGTCAATAGAAGTCGTAAAAACATGATGTAAAGTTCTAAGACACTTCAGAAAATCATTAATATTCATGACAACTTGACCAATGGAAACAAGCAATTTCTGCGGGAAGCTCTCCTTCGCGTCTAAAAATAGCGATGAATCATGTGAATTCTCCGCGTTTATTTATATACGCTAGTTTTGTTCTGATGTAAATAACGGATACGAGAGTTATTTTACACATTAAGAGAAAAAGGTTTTCGGTTAGGTATAGTTATATGAATCAGTATAGATTTGTTATGTACGACCAGTCGGACAAGCTAGCCCACAGTTTTACTAGCCCGACCACCGATCTTACTAGACAATGTCTGTCGGACGTGCCTTAGTGTCGAACCCTGTTAAAGCTATGTTTATTGTTAAATATGTTGACAATTGTATGCACATCCTTCAATTTCAAAATTAAAACAACGTTATGGCTAAATTGATTCATTTACTGCTGAAAATACGAATGATGCATGTTGCATTTTTATTTTTATTGCAAAAAGTAAACGGTAAATCTGTCTATTTTTTGGTATTTTTGCTGTATATAGTGTTTCTATAAAAACTAAGTTTAAAATATAACTTAAATGATACTACAGTCCAACCTGCCCGAGCGACCGCCTGTTAATAGCGACCAACAGTCAATAACGACCACACCGATTTCCTCCCGAACGATTTCACTATATATTGAACCTGCGAATAAAGCCCACCTGCGAACAAAGACCAAAGACCGCCCTTTTACATTCCCAAAAGTCCATTTTGTTAGCTTACAACGACCACTGCAATCATAAAAATCAACGATTTCGCAACTTTCAAAAAACAAAATGGCCGCCATGACACTGTGTAGTCACGTGATACACATCTTACCAGTGGACTCGTCGGTCGCTATGGAGATATTAGCAAGTGATTTGTTTTTAAGTGATTCGCAATTTATGTACTAATTGCCGAAAATATCAAAGACAAGTTTGGGGCTTTCATCAACTCATTAAGGAAATTAACGGTTTCATATCAATTACGATGCCTTAAATACAAACATTTTGATAGTCATTCCCGTCTTAAATTTCTCCGTGATAAGACCTGCATAGATAATTGATAAGTAAATTGTCAGTTCAAGTTTAGTTTGTCAGATTAATGAAATAAATAATAAAAACATAAGGGAATGAAAATAATAAAAATAAAAACTGTGTTTTCAATCCTTTATTTCATTATACATGCATAAGTATTCAAACATTTAAACAATAGAGCACAAACCTAGATAAGGTACTTGTTAAAAAACTAATAGCATATTTTGCAAAGTTTCAATCGACCCTGTGAATAAAGACCACCTGTGAACAAAGACCACAACGACCAAATCCCTAGAGTGGTCTTTATTGACAGGTTAGGCTGTATTTTGAATTTTATGACACTTTGTTTTTCAACGGACCCAATTTTTACTTGGCTGAAATCACTTACATTTCATGGCGCTTTTCCATAGATTCAAATTGGTAAAAAATACATGTCTGTAAAATAATACTTATTTCATCTTGGTTAAACTTTAAACACCTTTACTGCATCTGTACACACCAACTGCATGCCCATGTTTGGAAATTTGAATGAATTATGGAACTTTTATATACCCCAGGGGTGAAAATAAACTGGACAAAAGCCGAGCGTGAGGGTGGTTTTGAAAAAATCGGTATATTTTTTTAAAAAGCATGGAAAGCCTACCTACAAATTTGCATGTAGTTCAGTGAAATGATGCTGATTAGGAAAATAATTAATTAAATTATATTTGGATATGTGCCCATTAGAGGTGCGCTACCTTAATGATTGTTTTATGTGTTCCTGAATAATAAGATTGTTTCAGGGTCTACACTAGCTTTGGTTGTGTTAGCGTCTTATTGATATGTAATTGTAGTATCCTTATTTTAATGATTGTGCGTTTGCTTTTCTACAAGACCGATAAAATGATATACTGGAGTCACATGCCTAAGTTATATATCTATTTTATATCTCAAATTGGTTTAACAGCATTCAAATACTGACTGAAGATTTACAATGCAAACCATTGTTTATCTCTCTTTAGTTTATAAGTTGTGGTTTTATATAACAGAAATGTAAAAGTGTATATAAAGGGTTGAGCAAGAAACTATTGTATCTCCTTCAAATATATAATTAAGTTACATTAGTTGTCCCCTTGATCAATGACAATTTAAAAAAAAAACCATTTAGGTATTAAGTATATGTTAATGTACTATATTTATACTTTTTTCGATACATGCTATGTATGTTGTTGTATACACATGTAGAGTGATATAAAGTTGTATCTTGGTTTAATTATAATATTTGTAGGTATTTATATAACTTTAGTGTTTATATATTTATTGTTATTTTCATTCTCATGCCTTATATCTGTAAAATATATGTTAATGTTGCTTTTTTTCTTACCTAAGGTAATATAAATACAAAATGTTGAACATAAGTATTTAAAAAATCATGCTATCTGAGAGGATTTTAAAGGAATGTGTATTGACACTGTCCAGAGTTGTTTAAGTTTTAGTATATTTTAACATTTTAATCATTTACTTTTTTCATTGTGTTGATATGTACATAAACTATGCTTACAATTTTCCTGCTTTGATCTATTGAAAATTCTAAATATCAATAAACAATTGGGATGATAATAAACTTAGGAAATTCTCTTACATTCAAGTAGAGTGTGTTGCACCATGCTGGTTACACGTGCGGCTTATCATGGTCCCAAAAACTGCTGTGTAATTGCCAGGGTTTGATTTCTACCTCCTGTGGTTATACTAAGGCTCAAACGTAGATGTGACTTGTTTGTTTATAAGCATTCAGCCATTGGCATCCAATTATTATTCATGTTAAGGTTATACTAGATTTGTTATCTTAGTTACATTGCATGTTTTTTGATAAACATGTAGAAGGATAGTGTATATTTTTAAATACAATATTAGGTTGTCTGTTCTTTGCATATGTATGACACTTTGTCAAAAATTGACTTAAATTGTAAATATTTGTGCCTTTATGTGTTCACAACCATTTTATCAATAATAATGATGATTAAAATATAAAACTCAAAGCACATACATGTCCTAATATTCCTTTCAGCGATTATTATTTTTTATTAACTTCCTCCAAATATGTTGGCTTACACAAGAAGCACACTTTGATTTGAAGTAATATACACATACATTTCAGTTTCTTTTACAATGTGTGTAGTATTTCATTTTTTTATTTTCTCGTATGATATTATTATTTTTAACATTATTCCCTTCTGTTTTATATTTTTGTTGTTATACAATATTTTTGTTTAAATATTGTTCTTTCAACTTAAGGCTGTAACTTATACCTTATATTTGTATGTGTATACTGTGCAATATGTGTATATATTTATACTGTTAATTTTTATGTAACATAAGACTTGAAAAGATGCACACAATGCTTGTTTCCTATTTTGTTAAACACTATGTTACCTTCGTTTGTATTAATGGGTGATATCATTGAACAAACATACTATTTTATTCTTTAAACACATATTTTAGCATTATATTACTTCTTTAAATATAAGATCGGGTTGTGTTATTTCTTCAATGTTTCTTTATGAATCTTTTTCTGCTTTCTTTCTTTTTTTTATTGATAGTGGTACTATTCAGATTATGTTGTTTGACATATGTATGCTCATTTATCAAGAAAAAATACGACATAATGAACAAGGTAAAAAAAGATTTGGCGTAAAAGCTTAACAAAATTAAGGTTAGTGAACTAAACAAGTATCAATCCGAATGTTAAGAAAACATTGTTATCTATTTTATTAAACCTTATCTGAATGTTGAACCCTGTGTGTGGATTGGAACATACATTTGAGAACTGAATCTAGAATGCATGTGTTGTTGATATTTTCACAGTTATTAAAGTGTGACGTTAAATCAATTAACATTTTTAGAGTTATTTTACCCAAGGATTACTGTTACAAATGCCTTACATATTTTTAAAATATTTGAAATATTTGAAATATTGATTATTTTGTTTTCATTTGTTGATGTAGTATTGAGGCCTATCACAACGTTTGCACAGCCCTTATATTTATAAGCTTCCCTACACCGCTTAGAGCATTTACCGTGTCTTGAGTAAAAGGGTGTGTTTTCAATAGATATGTGTGCTCCCAAACGAACTTATATCAAACTATTTGATACTGCATCCATGAATCTCTTATGTGTATCTTACCATGTTGATATTTCTATCTTTTATAAATTAATAAAAGCAGTATAAAAGTAATTTGAATTTGTCTTGTATCATACCCTTTATTTAGAAGTGCTTTGTCTTTTAACATGTGTTATACATAAATAATACAAAATTGGAACCCTGTGGTGAAATTTGTACTTTGCCCCTAAAGTAACCGCAGCCTAAAACGATACACAATATGTCTAAATAAACTGAACCAAGTATTTGTATCCATTCAAATTTGACATAAATTTGGTGCATAAAAAGTTCTACATTTGAAAGGACTTTTTCACCGTTCAAAAAAATAGAATTTGTTTCAACGATTTTTAAATCCTACGACATCCTTTGCACATACATTATTCGTATGTGCGCTATGTACGAGCTTCCCCCCACCGATTATCGCATTTACCGTGTCCTGAGCGACAGGGTGTGTTGTTCAATAGATATGAGTGTGTACCTAAATATCTCAAACTATTCGATACTGCATGCATAAATCTCATATGTATTTTACCGTGTTGATTTCTCTATCATGTATTAATTAATAAATACAGTATACAAGTAATTTACTTGGTAGTTTAATCATTCCTTTATCTGATAAGTGCATTGTCTCTTACACGTGTTACCATTTAATACATTTACGAGCAAAAATGTGAACCCTGTGGTGGACATTGTACTTTGCCCCTAAAATAAACCAGCCATAAACGATTTACAATACGACAGAATAACCATACCATTTTTAAAGGGAGATTATACGATTTTTATATGTGTTAAAATGTGATATTGATAAAAATATGTTACAAAAACACACAACAGGCAAGACAAATTACACATTAAAGACGAATTTCAAAAAGTGCAGCAAAGACAAATTAGCACCCGAGCCGATTGTGACGAAGATATTACGTACATATGTTCCTACAATAACCGAAGCATTTGTCTTTTAATTAAGATCGGAGTAAGTGTCCGTGTGTCGTATGAATAGATGTCGTTACAGGTCATTAAAATGATCCGTAAAACTAAATTTAGATTCACATCGTACATGCATGATATAAGAGACGTAGATGTTATCTACATCTCTGATGATATACATGCTAGCGAATTCGACTCTACAGACATTTTCGATTTCAGAATTTAATATTTGGCTTATTTCGAAATTTTCGACACATGTTCTTCTTAACTTTTATTTTAACTTATATTGAAATATATGTATAAGTTTTTTTTACACATTTTATGTAAATTCATAAATATTTGACACAATCGTATATTCTCCATTTAAATGTACCAAGTATTTGTATTGATTCAACTTCGGTGCTTAAAAAAGCTATGCCTTTAAAGGGACTTCTGTACACTCTTGAAAATACTTTTTTAAACGATTTTCTCAGATTGAAAAAGATTGTATGATTGAAGAACAAAATAAACAAACTAAAACTCATAACACAAATAGTAAGAATATTTATGAATTTAAGTAAAATTGGTTTCGTAAATGTAGTATATATAAAGCTAGATTGCTAAAAAACAAACCATCTATGTTCATTTAGTTTATTGAGTTTCAGATCTTCTCAGCGATATATTGCTTCCAACAAAGACCATTTTATTCAATAATTGACTTAAGTAACCTACTTAAACAATCCAATAATAAGACTTCTGCCAAAAATTAAATGACCATTTGACTGCATTTATTATATTAATAAACACAAAATAAGATTTTTTTAGCTGATTAAGGCTTATTGTGAATTTTTCATGCGTTAGTAGCAACCCTGTTTTTTTTTATATTCAATATCATACATACAATGTAAACATGCATATGATCATTCAACATAGTGATCGTACAAAGCAATAAAGTTCAGACATGTTATACAAGATATGCTAATATATATATTTTTTAGAGAGAAAAGAAAAGAACAACAGAGGAATAGTTATGAAAAATGATGAGTTGTATAAAGTCGGAGGAAAGCATACTGGACTTGTGTGTTTTGTTTTATATTCACAATGATCTTGTCAGATTGAAAAAAAAATAAACAAAACTATTTTAGAAAGATAAACTAACATTAGAGTGAAATGTATAAAAGTGGACAAAACATGATGAGAATTAAATCCGATTCCATTTTTGTTCAAAGATTTGTAATGTGTCATTACTGAGGGCAAACCAATTAAAATTTGGTACTTGTTTTTTGTACTTCATGTTTAAGATAAAATATTTCATCAATATAACCATACAATTCACAATATTATTACCGTCTATTGATTTAAATGAGTTAATTCCGAAACTTACATTTAAGAAAGATAGTTTAACGTTTAGTTGCTGTTGTTCAAGAAAAGATATTAATTGATTCCAAATAGGCTGGATGTGTTTGCACTCCCCAAAAAGATGTTCTATAGTTTCTATGTTTTCACTGCAGAAGTCACACAGATTTGAGTTTGATAATTTGCATTTAAAGACTAGAGATATTTATTTGTAGCTATAATTCTATGGATGTATTGATATTGAAAATTTCTCAGTGTGCTTTCAATGGTTGCTTTATATGGCATGGTAAATATGTGTTTTCAATTAAGTTCATTTTCTCCAAAAAGGTCTTGCCATTTATTTTGGATTTTGGAGTTTTCTGTAGGGTTTTTAATTTGTAGTGTGTAAAATATTTTATTTGTTTTGTTTTTTCTTCCAAGTATGTTTTCTACAAATGTTGTTTGAGTACATGGTGTATTATTTGTATTGATTTCAGATTTAATATGTATGGGTATGCTTTTGATTAGTGTGTAGTACTTCAGAAAATTATTTGAAGGTATTCCGTATATGTAGCATATATTATCAAAAGAGTAGAAATCCTTAATTCTGTAGTCATATAATTGGTCGACATATTTAATGCTTCGTTCAAACCAATCTTTATAGAAAAACGTCTTATTGTTTGAAGTTATGTCTTTATTGTTCCATAAAATTGTTTTACTGCTGGTTTGGGTTTCTAAGTTATGAGTGATATCACTCCGCGCTGATAGAACATCAGACAGAAATATGTTTTCGTTTGCAATTTCATGTAAGATAGTACTGCTGATGTTACATTCAAAGAGTAAGGAGTCACCATATTTTTTAAGGATTTTCTGGTAGAATAATTTCCATTTACTCGTATTGGTATTATCTAGGTATCTTTTAACCCAGCTGCATTTGATTGCATTCAAGAATGAGTCAATGTTCGTTAATTGGATACCTCCATTTTCTACAGATTGAATTAACTGAGTTCTTTTTATTTTATCAGGCTTACCGTCCCATATGAAATTAAATATTGCTGATTTTATATCGTTAATAACATCGTTTGGTGGATTTGGGAGAACTGTTAATACATATATTAATTTAGGAAGTGCAAACGTTTTCAATACTGTGTTTTTCCGATTAGTGTAAGTTTACGATGATGCCATGATTTTAAGCAGTTTTTAAAATTCTGTAATTTAGGTAGTATGTTTTTAAGAACTGTATCCTTTTCATTATTTGTGAAAGTAATGCCTAACGTTGTGGCTTCATCGGATGTCCAATTAAATTTCATTTCTTTTTTATATTGAACATTACTTTGTTTTAATTTACCTACTCGTAGCACAGTACATTTACTTTTGTTTAGTTTAAGACCCGATGTCATTCCGTAAAGGGTTAGCGACTCTATTAGGTTATGGAACGAATCGTAATTGTCGTTTAAAAAATAAGTTGCATCGTCAGCAAATAGGGAATGTTTGATTTCTTCGTCAGGTTCTAGTGATATGCCTTTTATGTGTTTATTTGATTGGATTTGATGTGATAGATACTCGATGCAAATAATAAATAGCGATGATGAGAGTGGACATCCTTGTCGAAGCCCTCGTTCGATGTTAAAACTGTTTGAAAAGAAGCCATTGTTAATGATTATACTGTTAATATCGGTATAGAATAGTTTAACCCATTGAATGAGACTTTCACCAAAGTTCATATTTTCTAAGCAAGAGAACATAAATGAATGATCAAGCGACTCGAATGCCTTTTCAAAGTCTGCAAAGAATATTAGACCAGGATTATTTGAATTGTTGAAATAGTTTATGCATTCTTGGATAAGACGAACGTTTTCACCAATGTAACGTCCTTTTATGAAACCAGATTGAGATTTTGAAATGATTGATGGTAATATTTTTTTATTCTGTTTGCTATACTTTTAGTTGCAATTTTATAATCATTGTTCAGTAAACTAATCGGGCGCCAGTTTGATAAGGATTCTAAGTTTTTTCCAGGTTTTGGAATAAGTGATATAATACCTTGTTTTTGTAGCGTAGTTAAGTTTTCGTTGTTAAATGAATAGTTAAGTGAATTAATTATATGTGTTTTCATCTCATTCCAGAATATTTTTATAAAACTCGATTGTGATGCCATCAGATCCTGGGCTTTTGTTATTTTCCATTTCTTTTAGGGCTAATCCACATTCATATTCATTAAGCAATCCGTCGCACAGTTGTTTTACCTCTTGGTTTAAAGCGTGATGTGTATTTTTAAAAAGGGTGTTATTTTCAACATTTTTTTTTCGTTTATAGAGGATTTCGAAAAATAAACGTTGTTCTTCTAGTATTTCAGTTCTGTTTGTTATATCTTTGCCATTGACTACTAATGTGTGTACAGTTTTTTGTTCACTTCTACGTTTTTCAATGTTGGCGAAATATTTTGTATTTTTTTCATGGTGTTCAACATGCTGTGCACGCGCTCTTAATATTATTCCATTGAGATGTGTATGATAGATTCCATCTAATATTTGTTTTTTTAATGTTATTTCATTTTCAAAGTCGGTGGTATCATTTGTGTTTGTTTGATGCAATTGTTTTTCAAGTGTTTCAATGGTTTTTGATGGTTTCAGTTTCAAGTTTGTGTGTTTCTTTTTGTTTAAATGATGTGTATCTAATTGTTGTGTTACGTATATTTCCTTTAATTACTTCCTATAAGGTGTTTGGGTTTGCATCTTTATTATTTTGAACTGTATTTAATATTTCCTGTTTTATTTGTGTTTGATATTGTGTATCTAATAAGATGCTGTTGTTAATTTTAAAGTATCCTGGGCCTCTTTCAGGTTGTATATTGTGCAGTTTAAGTTCAACTAGAGAGTGGTCAGTCATAAATCCTGGTTTTATGTTACATGTGTCAATAATGTTGCAAAGAGATTCAGATATTAAAAAATAGTCTAATCTACAAAATATTGTTGGTTTTGTGTTTGAGTGCCAGGTGAATTTGCTTTCGTTTGGATATATAGTACGCCAGATGTCTATCATATTGTAGTTTTCAATTATGTTATTAAAAATGTTTCTATTTTTAGGATGAATATAAAGGTTTCCATTCTTTTTGTCTAATAATGGGTTAAGAACAGTTCACCACGGACTATGATGTTTTTATCTTGGTTATTAATTATAAAGGATTGAAATGTTTCGTAGAATGTGGAATCATCTATGTTAGGGCCGTAAACATTAATTAATGTTAATTCTGTTTCTTGTATTTTGATATCTATACTTGCTTGTCTGCCAATTATTATTTCGTTGAAGTTATTGACTGTGATCCCTATATTATTTTTTATCAGAAAGGCAATGCCTTGTTTATTAGTATGTTCTCCACTGAGATAGATTTCTCCGTCCCATTCATCTTTTAAGGTTTGTGCTGAAGTAGGTGTCAAATACATTCTTGTAAAAGGCAAAAACTATTTTTTTTTGTCTAACCATTTGAAGATTTTTATGCGTTTGTCTTTATTGTTTAGCCCTTTTACATTCAATGTACATAATTTAATCATTTAAAGGAGGGTGATGTAAATGATGATTTGTGTGTGCTTGTCCAGTTAGTTTCAAATTTAAAACATCTCCAGTTAGTGTCTATTGTAAGATAAGATATGTCTCTACATACAAACAAAATATGGAAACAAAAATGAGCAGAAAAAAAGTTATGTTTACACCCCGAAAAGCAACGGGTACACATGATAAAAAAACTGTTTACAATGACAAAAAGGAAGACAGGGTTCCGCCAAAAAAAAATAAAAAAATTGTGTAACACTATCATTAAACAAGTGAAAAAATGCTTAAGAGAAAGAAAAACAGCACACAGAACCACGCAAACACAAAAAAACACTGGCATGCAGAAACAACAACAATGTTTGCGTGGCGTTTGCGTATTTAAACTGTTCGTGTTTTTGTTTCCTATGCCGTAATCTCAAGTAATAAATATGTTTAGTTTGTACGCCTGCTCGTTGATATAATGTGATTGTTAACTTTGATGCGCAAGTTCGTGCATGTGTGTGTGTGTGTGTGTGTGTGTGTACATTCATGGGCGCGTGTGTGTGTGTGTGTGTGTGTGTACGTTCATGCGTGTGTGTATGTGTGTGTGCGGGTGTGCTTGTTTGTGCGTGTGTGCGTGTGGGTGTTTGTGTGCGCGGGCGTGTGTGTGTGCGTGAGTGTGCGTGAGTGTGCTAGGTGTGATTTTTGTGCGTGTGTAGGCTTGCGTATATGTCCCGGTGTTTTGTGAAAATATATAAAACATCTAAAGGGACAAAGAAAAAACAACAGAACTACATTAAACATAGTGGAACATACATAAGATACAACAACCAAACATGTTGAAAATTCTTTTGAACAAAAAGAATAAAATTGGTAATTCGTTTGTATTCGAGAGAGCGTGGTTGCTTGCATGTAGCCATGCATTGGTGTGTTTTACTGTGTGTGTGTGTGTGTGTGTGTGTGTGTGTGTGTGTGTGTGTGTGTAAAACTGATTGATTTTTCACCAAAAAAATAAAAATGTGTAGTTTGTACGCCTTCTTGTTGATGAAATGTGATTGTTAACAAGTATATGCTCACTTTCGCGCATGAGTGTGTGTGTGCGTGCGTGCGTGCGTGCGCGCGCGTGCGTGCGTGCGTGCGTGCGCGTGTGTGCGTGTGTGTGTGTGTGTGTGTGTGTGTGTGTGTGTGCGTGCGTGTGTGTGTGCGTGCGTGTGTGCGTGCGTGCGTGCGTGCGTGCGTGCGTGTGTGTGTGTGTGTGTGTGTGTGTGTGTGTGTGTGCGTGTGTGTGTGTGTGTGTGTGTGTGTGTGTGTGTGTGTGTGTGTGTGTGTGTGTGTGTGTGTGTGTGTGTGTGTGTGTGTGTGTGTGTGTGTGTGTGTGTGTGTGTGTGTGTGTGTGTGTGTGTGTGTGTGTGTGTGTGCGTGTGTGTGTGTGGGGGGGTGTGTGGGGGGTGCGTTCATGCGTTTGTGTGTATGCGTGTGCGTGTGCGCGTGTGTGATTTTTTGTGTGCGCGTGTAAGCGTGCGTGTATGTCCCGGTATCTTGTGAAATATATAATACACATAAAGAAACAAAGAAAAACATATTAACAAACAGAACAACATTAAACATTTTAGAAAAAAAACATAAGGTACAACAACCAAACATGTTGAAAGCTTTTTAAAAAAAAAAGGTAATTCGTTTGTGTTCGAGATAGCGTGATTGCTTGCATGTATGCATGCATTTGTGTGTTTTACTGTGTGTGTAAAAGTGATTCATCTTACACCAAAAAAGAAATACAGCAACAAAACAGCAATGTACAAGAAAACAAACCCTTTTGCTATGCTTGTCTTTTAGTACATTGTTAAAATTCTATTTATTTTCGATAGCATTGTTTAATTTAAATTGCATTATTCTGAAGTTAATCTTTGTTTAACTGTCATGGGTGAAATATTATTTTGTAAATGAAGACTTGTCGTTTACTGAAATCTCGAAGATTTTGCACTTTGGAAGTCGAGCCCAGCCGTGTTTACGATTTCTTTATGTATTCCGCCAGTTTGATTATAAGTGTTCCCGATCAGAGTAAGGAAGTGTTGCCGCATAAGTTTGTTTCAATTAAAATCGCCATTTAAATTTGGGTATGTCGTCGGCTTAACCTGTTATATATATAATGGCATATATACATTTTCACAATCTTTTTTAACATTTGTTTGGTGATAGATTGCTTATGTAATGTTAACAAAGCCGAAAATGATCGAAGAAGCAAACATGTCACAATTGGCTATTTCGTGATCTATTTTAGCAAAATTGATCGAATTATAAATATTGAATACGAAACGAAGGTTTCAGGAATCCACTTAACATAGGGCAAATAACAACACACATCTTAAATTGATTGTGCGCCTCGCTTCCAATATAGTTCATAACATTTTGTGTTACTTATAAAACATATTGTTGAAATTATTTTCCACGATACAATGTCTCATTAAATAGATGCGTTATTGTTGATTAAAAAAAGGAAAACATTGTGATAACAAGTGATCATTTATTTAAGGTAATGATGCAATGACCAAACAGTGAGAAAATATTGTTGTCTCAGCAAACAAATTTAACTCACACAAAAATAAAACAGTCACCTTCTCGGTACAGTCAAAACAAACCATTTGATATGTGAACATGGTGTAAGGAGCTCTGACCATCAAACTTAGCATAGAGTTATTCTCAAAAGACTCAAGAGATTACAAAAATAAGCATAACAGCATCACAATTCAAATTGAAACCATAAAAAAATAATGTTAAATGTAATTGCCATTTAATGACTTAATGATTGAATGAAAACCACGGCAACACAATCGTTACATTTTTAGCCACGAATTAACGGAACATTACCACGTATCAACTTACTTCATCTTGTCTTTGATTTTAAGGCAAAAGAGTCATATTATCACATAGTTACATACTCAGATCTTTGTCATGAAAGTTCAGTAACACATGATATTTTGAATAAAATATGAACTAGTACGCTTGTTTATTGCTTTTTGGCGGTTGTTATGACGTGGGAATACATTCAATAATAGCCATACGTGTGAATGATTGCAGGTTCATAGCGCTAAATAGTGTTGGTAAGTTCATGGTGTCTATTATTTCTGATAACAACTGACACAATCTACGTCCTTGTATTGTTTAATGGAGACGTGCTGTATGTCCAATTGAAAGTTTCATGGGGTGAGGATACTGCTTATAATTGACGAGGTAAGCGCCTACCTCACGCATCGAGAGCTTTATTTTATAAGCCAGGATAGTTCATTTATGAGGAAAGAAAGACATATTGGTGTCGATATTTGTTGATAAAACATTTAAAGTTCGTACATTTGTGTGACCCCTGTTGTGGAAGTTTATATAAATCCTTGGTTTAAATTGACTTTTTCACGTGTCAAACTGTATTTGCTTATGTAGTGTCAAAGATATGAGATATTTACTACGTTTTAAGCACGACTTGTTGAAGAACCAGAACAATCATAATCCGTCAATATTTCATTTGTCGTGTTATCTCATTTAATTCAATACAGAACAGTCTCGGAGATGGACGTTTTATTAACATGGTTTGGTTGGAGTATCTGTTAGAATGGTCAGTCTTCAAACTTGTATTACTTCTTCAACATTGCAAATACTGCATTCGTTTCATTCTGATTGGGGAATGTACAAACACAACTGTATACATTCAGCAATAAAATGTGTATCAGTTATACTTATAATACTGTATTTATTAACATAACAATCACTTTGTATTTAGCGCAGTTGAATGAACATAACTTCAAATAAGTATAACTACTGTAGTTAATTTGTAAGCCTTGATTTTACATGTGTGCGAACAATCGTATTCTCAATATGTTTCACAAAGTAAATATTTTACGACTCTTATAGCGTTATCAGCGGAACAACAACTAATGATCACACCATATCCACAAGCACGTGTGACGGAAGGTCAAGACATGACAATGAGCTGCTCATGGATTGCGAGTGATGTTGTCAGGGGCGTTATATGGCACGACAACGGCTTCTCTCTGGGAACAATTTCTATAAGTCAATCCAGGCCTTGTGATATTTATGGCAAACTACTCAATTACAACGAATTTGACGTAGGATGCGATTGTAACAACACATTTTCTGTAACAATTAAGAAAGTGCACAGAAGCAGAAATAACGCACAGTGGAGTTGCGAAATGTTGATAGGAGGAAGGTACATCAGCAGTGAGAGCACTACTATAGCCGTCGAGGGTATGTTTATTGTTGAACCAAATGCAATGTCTATCTTTCTTATAAAATATCACCCGTACAGACTGTTTGTGCTAACGAATTATTTTTATCCTATTACCAGATGAAAATCGATAGTATAACAACGATTGTATAAACTTAAGCTTTATACTATCGCTATTGTGAGATCAGATTTGTTTTTTTTTTCCAAAAATTAGATTTAGTTTTTGTCAACTACGGAAAAACAAAATCGTCAAAAATGCGATATTTGATAATTATTAATCGAAAATAGGGAGGAAATAATAGGATAAATAAAATATTATGTGAGGTTTGGATAAAGGTCAAGTTTATCATGCTCGGCTCGAACCATGTTAGATTTTAAATTCGGTTCTAAGCCTCGCACGATAAACTTTATCTGTATCCAAAACTTACATAATAGTCTTTATTTATTCTATTATCAGATGAAAATCGACAGTATAACAACGATCGTGTAAACTTGAGCTTAATACTATCGCTATTTTTACACCAGATTTGGGTTTTTCCGAAAATTGGAGAATACGTTTTTGTCAACTACGGAAAGATACAATCGTTACAATATTTGATAATTATTAATTGAAAAATGGAGGACATAATAGGATACATAGAATCTTATGTGAGTTTTGGATCAATATCAAGTTTATCATGCTCGGCTCGAACCGTGGTAGCGCTCGGCAAGCCTCGTGCTAACATGGTTCTTAGCCTCGCATGATAAATGGGATCTTTATCCAAAACTCACATAATATTCTCTATCTATAGCTAATGCTGTGTCGTTGAACATTGATGTTTTAAATTACAGTACTTGATACACTGATGCCAATGTTCACTTGTTGTTTAATCATCATTGTGATTTGCCCTTCAGTCAATTAATTGATAGTGTAGAGCCCCATGAAATATATTTTGTACATTGACAATGTGTGGAAATAAACAAAGACATTATAAAATAGATAATACATTAACACATATACTATATATTCATTTCAATGCACTCCATCGTAAACATGGCATGATAAATGTTTTTTAATTTCCAGTCGGTTTATCTGAAGTTGTGTTGCTCCCGCTTTTGCCGCAAAAGATAATAGCGGACAAAGAGGCAACGCTTAAGTGTCGAACATCCGGCGGCTTACCGCCGGCCAAGGTGACCTGGTTCATGGACTCGGGAGAAGGGTTCACGAACATGTCCACTCAGTCCTTCAATTCTTATGCGGAAGTAGATGATGTGTTTGTTGTTACCAGCAAAATGTCATTTACGCCTTCACGAAACAACACCTACATTAAAGTTTTCTGCAGCGTAAGTAACGTAGGATCAGAATTTAGGTCGAGGACGGCTGTTGTGGAAGTATTGTGTAAGTTAATAGCAACTTTGTTTGAGTGAACATGCAACTGTTATGATAAGTTATAATAAGACTTTCTTGTACACGCTTGAATTGCATTTATTGCATCTAATATTATTTGCGCACACAATAATTAATTTTGATTTTTATCCAAATCATAATTCTAAAACACGTCCCAATGGACCCAGATGTGAATAAACCTTACCGAACGATTATTATGAGTGATTAACAATGATTATCGTTTATACATGAAACATGTTGTAACAAATACAAGTACATGTTACCTACGGTACATATAGTGACTTCATGATGCATACTGTAGTTTTCTTAAATACTAAAAGTTTGTTTTGTATTTGCTAGCTTTTCCTTTAAAACCGGTTATCTCCATTAACGGAAAACCTGCATCTGCTAACACACATATTGTCGAAGGTCAAAGTACTACACTTCACTGTGAATCACAAAGCCACCCACCTTCCACCTACACCTGGATCTTTCCCGGAGGAACGACAATAGGTCAAGATTTGCTGCTAAATAACCCGGCGACTCATACTATTCGTCAACATGAAGGATGCTTCGTGTGCATTGCGGATAATGCACTGAATGGCATTTCGACAATGACTTTCCTGCTCAATGCAAGTCGTTCCGCAGTGTGTTTTACCTTTGAGTGTAAGTATTTTCTATAGATTCACACTGTATATTACACGTATATATAAAAATGTGCATGTATAACATAATTTACGCCTTCAAAATAACAGTAAAATTAATAACATATAATTTCGTTATAACAGATGATTTTGCAAGGTACTTTAATGGTACTCAATGAAAGCATTGCTGATTATTATATATATTTAAGGAGACTTAATGATTTATAATGGTATGCGATACAATATTTATTAATGTGCAAAAATGAGCATATAACTCGTTTGATTAACCAGCTCAAATATCACGAAGCCATTTGGGCCCCTTGATTTTTTTGTTACGAAAACAAAAATTAATTTCACACAATACACATTTACATTCATTTGGCAAAATCTGTAGAGAAATCTATGATCTTGTACTTGACAATGGTTTCAAAAATAGTCAATTATTAACAGAAGGTTCAGTTGAATACCTCCAGTACTACAGAGATATACTCCACAAAATGAACAGACTATAAAAAAGCCAAATGCAGTAAGTGCACTAATACTTACAAGAGAGTAATGGATCTTATACATTGCACAACCTCTCAATGTCTTCCATCAATAAATGACATTGTGTGTTACTATATTAAATAACAAGGGCACGTACATGCCTAGACAGATATCGAATGTACCGGTTTACATATTGTATGATTCTTTACATTATCTGGATGAGAATGATTTTAAGTCAAACGTTCGTGATCATATAACATAAGTTTAATGGCATGTACTGATACGTCATAATCATAAGCGAAGCATCGAATATAATTGAGATTTTACAACTCTAATTTAATTTGCGCCGTTATGCCTTAGTTATATCATATATTTATTTAAAGGGCTGATTATATATGTCAATATATGTCATTGCAGCAGTGGTAACGCAACCACCCCATAAGGCGAACATTGCAATCATTGGTGGAATAGTGGGAGTTCTAGTAGGGGCAGCCATCATTGTACTGATCGGTATTTTTATCAGCAGATGCAAATTGGGAAAAAAAGAATGGTAAACCCTCAATCAAGTCTATAGTGAACATTAATAAAATGTGCAGCTGTGTTTTTAAGATTACACTGTGTATATACATTTCTAAACTGCCACTATTAACATATATGCTAATGTTTAGATTTTTTTTAGGTGCGTTGTATCTCAAATAATAATTGATTGTAATAATAAGTTATCTGAATTTAATGGAGCATATTCTCAAAGCAGGGCGACTTATCCAAGCATTGAAAAGATTGTCATTGGTTTTCATTTGTAAAAGTTAACTTATTCATACAGCGTTATGGTACTAGTTCGACTTAAACATATTTAAATTCTCAATATATTCTCGAATTAATTACACGCAAAACAAATATGCCAGAATAGCGACTTTCGCTTTCATATTTTATCGCAACAAAAGTTTATTTATTCGTAGGTATGCAAATGTTTGTATTTTAGTATATATCATTATTGTTTATATAAACTTAGTTAAATGAACACAAAGTATCTATCAAATATGACTATGTATCTTTCACAAAGTGTTCATTTGTTTTACTTTTAATATAACACATATATTGCACATATGTACCAATTACAAAGATGCTGCATTTATTTATACACGAAAAAATTATTTAGCTAAACGGAATACTGCAAAAAAAATATTTCATAATTTTAAGTAGAAAAACAATGGATATCATCAAATGACTTTGCTGAACCAAACTCACATGCTTATGGAGAAACTATTATTTTAGTCAGACGTACATTGTCAAAAACTGGGCAGGCCAATAGCAAGGCCGTATGGAAAACAGTGTGGTCAGCATTTGATGTTTGAAATAATAATATTTATACATGTTACGATTGATTTTAATAATGCTATTGTGTTTCAGTGTCACCACTATAGACGATAATGATGCATAAATGTTTCTATTGCCTGGCGACGTCCGATGGAGACCAAAGTTACATTTTTTACAGCTAGAATATTTTTATGTATTTTTTAAAAGCTACCAGGTTTTCATCTAATAATCAAAGCTGAGTTTGCGCATGTTGGTGCTGTGTTCATGTGTATATGGTATATATATACTGTTTCGTTATTTATATCCGCACGCTTGTTAAACCCGATCTTCGAAGACATGATCAACTTCTTTAAAACAGCTCGAGTTCGTTATTTATGGTACGTGCGCATATAACCGACGCAATTTTTCTCCGAAACAATTAACTAGCTACGGGAATAACCTTGAACAGTTCGAGCCAAAATGTGTGTGAGTTAAAAATTATTCAAACATGTCGATTACAATACAATTTTAAAAGCATAAACACAAACGCGTTTTATTTTTCAAGCAAAACAGCCATGTATTGCATAAATATTGTCAATATATCAAGACATGTCCGACATAATATGGTACTAAATTGTATTACTTGTATTTTAAACTCAACTTGTCCCTAGCCATATATATATTTTTTTTTCTAATAACGTATGTACATTATGTTATACCTCTTAAGAACATGCGCAAATTTCCATTAAAATATTCACAATAACTATGCTCCCGTTGTTGTCCGTCAAATCCATAATGGTGATTCAAACGAAATAGTTACGATCTATACTTGTCGTTTTGAAAAGCAATCACAAACTGTCACGAGTAAAAACACATTTCCCGATATTTATAAAGTATTGGCACAGGTTGTATGTAAATAGACAACTAAATAGGTTCGGGAAATTATCATTCTTAGTCATTTGTCTCACAGGATGCCTCGTATGACTCATTTGTTTACTTAACATTTTATTAAACATTCAGAATGTTGCAGACTGTGATATTACGAAATATGAAATCCAGACATTTTATCGGGAAAGACAATACTTTTCGTGCCCACTACTTTTATAACAAAGACCTAACTTTAAAAATAAAATAATATCAAATCTCAGAGTATCACGTTGGAAGTTCCATACGACGCATTGTGGGTTTATGATAGCATTCGAGCTAGCCGAACCTCACACTTACCCAAGATGTAATCACAAGCCAAACACAATTAAGACATGTTAATATAATGTACATAGACAGACAGAAAAATAAACCATGAATGCGAAAGCGTGCAGCTTGAATCGAATAATGCGCACATTATTTTAGTGTGCTAGTAAAGATTTCATCTGTACAAAGTAGTTATACTGTTAGCTTTATTAAGACTAGCGAAACGGATTTTTAATAAAGTTACGTTTATACTAATTGTACACAACTCTTTTATTGCTTCTATTGTATTTTAATAAAATAAGTCGACCAACGGTTTGCTGTATTAAATTATTTTTTAACTTTAGGCCTACGACTTTCTTAAGCCAAATGTAAAACAATGGTTCGAATGTGTGCACTTTTATGTACCGTCTTATTGATAGGTCGAGGGGCTGGTAATATGGGTATGGAAATCTGCTGGATTCATGCATTCGAGATAAAGGCAACACTGAAAACGAAACGACGTCAGATGAACAAATAGCAACGATTTCATTTCATTAATTTAAGCACAAAACAAGCTGATATATTGCGTGTAACCTCGAGATATGACAATTTGTCTACCAGAATGTGTTGTTTCCACGTTGGACTGCTTTAATATATTGATCTCTGATTTTCACGTTTATAATAATACAAATCTTTTAATCGTATCATTTAGACTACATAAAACAGGTTTACACACTTGATTTATTTTAATGATAAGTCAAATTTATTTGATAACAATTTCATGAATAGTGTATGTTTAACGGTGTTTTCAACCGCCATTCTTAATCTTCTTATTAATATTCTATCTTCTTAATCAGAAGCTGAAAGTTAAAATCAGTTGACCCATTCAGAACTACGTGAGCGCTATCCTTATTATTTGCCTGTATTACACCTCTTATGTAATTCAATTTATGCGTAAAAGTATATTAGTCTCTCAGTATATAATAATTTAACGACTAAATGCATGGTAATAAATACTCGTTATATAATAAATAATGAAATTATAGGCCGTTCACAATAACTATAACCCTTGAACCCTTATGCTAAGAGTTATAACCTTTTGTTAATTTTGTCTTAGCCTATCCTGAAAAATTTAGAATATGACAATATTCTATTAGTCTTTTTTTCATATTTTTAGAGTTATTGCGATGAGTTATATTTTTTGCAAGGTAGGTATATCTTTTTGGGGAGATGGGCATTTAAAAAGATCCATAATTCCTGCTCCCTCATATTTTAAGTATATTGTCCTTTTTTTATTGTGTTAACTAACTATAGTATGAACAATTCACAACGCGATTGTTTACCAAACACTCGTGTCATTCTTCAGAGATGTAAAGAGAAGTAATGCATGTATTTTGGGTACATTCCTGTTATAGTAATTAAAAACATTCCCAAAAAATGCTCAAAATGTTGCCGAACATCATCAATCCCCCCCCCAACAAAAAAATAAATTCCATCTTCATTGAATGATAATAAACTTATATATGAATGTATACAGTTTACAGCACACAAAAACACCTATACTTATATGTTCTTTTCTCGTGTGTCTATCACTCTCATGTTCAATATATATTTCACTAGTTAGTGATATATTCAACATTTGGTCACCCGTCGTTATCTATCCATATTCGGCGACGTGCATATTTTCCTTAAAACTAAACATATATGTTTTTCCTTAAATTACGACAAGTGATCGCTGTCTTTAAATAAAGACATACACATCAAATGAAACTCGTGCACTGATTAGTTTTCATTTTATTGTGTAGTATTACTGATACGGTTTGATAAGAATATAAAATAGTTTAACACTCAACCATCGTCAGTTGCTTTGATGTAATAGTACAGTGTATGTCAATACAACCCTTCAGTAGAGTTGATTTACCTTTACATCCTGTCAGATTTATAAGTTTAAAGTAAATAATTGACTGTGTTCGTGTCAATGTATTTGATATCGGATGAATTATTACCTGCGTTAAATGCGTCAGCGACTGTATCAGTTCTATATTGCACTTAATTTTATTAACCTAACAGTTTTGACATTGATACACTTAGCTTGATTGATGTGTAAGCGACACAGGTTTTATCTCATTTGCACAAGATTGGTTACGGCAATTAGTTAACTAGATTAAAAATATACTAAATTACAACCTTTAAAGCCGTTTGATTTTAAACAAGAACCTTCTGTTTACAAGAACTGTCTGGTATGGGCGCAAACAATAGCTTTTCAGATTGCATCTTGATATCATATTAAAGTTAATATTATTTGTCTTTCTACTTGTAGAAACAAGTAGAAATAAAACAAAGGCTTAACGTTTGTATTATGCCCCAACTTTTAGAGAGGGGCGTATATATTTTTTCCATTGTCCGCTCTTTCAAGTAAACTTCTAGATACTTTGTTTAGTTTAACAATGTTAATATAGTTTAGGTAGTATCTTGTTTCTCATGTGTTTCTCATGAGTAAACGTAATGAAATATATTTTTTAAATAAGTTTTATTTTGGAAGCTATCTAAAATATTCACACTATCCAATTATACTGCAGTAATAATATTAGTTGACGCAAAATGCGTTTGCATATTTATGATTTTCCATAATGATAATTATGGACAATCTTGATAATCAAAACTATTCCAGGAACATAGATTTCCGTTACCCCTTTTAAAAGAGATAGGTAAGCTGTATGCTCTGTCGTCTGCGAAATTCTGCCACATGCTGGAAGCTCACCTTTTCTTTTGTGTTGTATATCACGAAATTTGGTGATAATGTAAATTTGGTTTTATATCGATTTAAGTTGATTATAATGAAGTGAGAAATGGTAAAATACATGTATGTTTATCTTTTTAAACATTGTGCTATACTAATGCGTGGTTTATGTTATTAATGTTATTATTGTGGAATAATCTACCAAGCCACTTAAAAATCATTGACCATGAGGGCTGTTTTAGATAAACACTTAAAACTCATTTGTTCAATCTTTTTCACGGATTACCATTGTGCAGTGTTTGTGAAGCGCAATAGAATATTTATTTAATATTTTTTGCGCTATATAAGTGACATGTATTTGTATTTGTATATTAGTACATGAATATTTCTTTCATAAATAACGTCTGGCGCTTAAAACCGATTCTCTTTACTTAGCTCATCCCCACAATTATACACTCTTTAAAGAAGCGGGTGTTTATTGCTTTTCGCCTGTCCATATGCCGATAGTTCCCTAGACCATTCGTTTTCACACGAAATCTAGATAAACCTTAGACCTACAACTATGGAAATTGGTATGAATAGTATTTTGAATGAAAATTAAAAAGTATTGATTTGATTTTGACGAATGTGTAAGGGGCTATGAAAAAAACAGGTTACACATGTAATTTTAACTACCATTAAAACACTTAAAGACACCCCTTAAGAAAATGAAGTTGTTATAAAATCAAACAATCTGACTGTATTTTATACACTTGTTTCATCTTTCCAGGTCAGCGTTCAGGTTTCGAAATCTGCGCCCGTGATTCAAAAAAGGCTCATAACTACTGTGTCCCTTCAGATATTGCTTTCATATTTGGTATGCATGTGTATCAGGACCAAACCTTTCCATGCGCATACAATTTTTGACCCCTGTGATCTTGACCTTGAACTTGGGTCAGCGTTCGGGTTTCGAAAAAATGCAACCGCGATTCGAAAAATGCTCATGCCTACTGTGTCCCTTCAGACATTGCTTTCATATTTGGTACGCGTGTGTATCTGGACAACACCGTTCCATGAGCATGAAATTTTTGAACTTGGGGTCCGCGTTCAGGTTTCGAAATATGCCACCGCGATTAAAAAAAGCTCATAAAGGCTATGTCATTTCAGATATTGCTTTCATATTTGGTATGCATGTGTATCTGGACGAGACCTTTCCATGCGCATACAAGTTTTGACCCCTGTGACCGTGACCTTGCAGTTAGGGTCCGCGTTAAGATTTCGAAATCTGCGACCACGACCCAAAAAAGATTCATAACTAGGTTCTTGAGCTTTACTTTAAACTTTTTTAATAATAATAATAATAATAAACGATTTGATATTTGTGAATTTTGACAGTTATAAAGATGTTGGTGAACTAGAAACGTACTACAGCCACCACAAACCTGTGTGGATAGCAGTTTAGAATTGAAGAGAATTCACAAATTATAGCACAAAGGAGGGCATATTGTGTTTAGTATCTCTGTGTGTTTTTATTTGTTTGCTATTAGATTTACAATATTCATACACAATTATTTTGGTCATTCATTAAAAAGCTTTGCTTATATAATATGTTACTAAATAGGACAAAAAGGGTTAACGTTTGATGGTAACAGCATTAAGAATTAATGTCCCATTCCCAATATAATAGTAAACAAGTACCATCAAGCGACACATCAACTCGCGGAGTTCTAGTTTTAGCTCGATTGCATCGAAAGCCCGAGGCTTATAGAAACGCTCTCGAGTCCGTTTCCTGGGCCTATAACTAGTACTTTTTTTTCTTTTTTTCTTTGGGGAAGATCTAGAGAACGCTTCCCAAGTGGGGATCGAACCCATGACCTCCTGATTGCTAGGCGGACACCATATTTATTACGCCACGGAGAACTAACTTTGCGGTTTACCAGATTTACCAAATCGTATGTACTAGAAAGCCGTTGTATTTTTAGACATTAAATCGTCGGTTTTAGGAACAATATAAGCAGTGTGACTTGTATTATTCAATGCGTTTGAGGTAAAATTAACAATTATAATTGTTTAATAATTTGGGCTGACATAAACACTAATATTCAATATGTTTTCTTATACCAACATTGGTCTTCTTATATTCATGTCTTTGTACTTATTTGCATCTACTATAAAGAATCTCAAATGTTCGATTACTTTAAAAAGAAACTCTTTGATTCTGATAAAAAATATAAGAAGTACTATTTTCAGTGCACTTTTAGAATTTACCAAAATTTATTTATCAAAACACATGTTTACCCACTATTTGTTTTATGATAAAGTAAAAGAGAATTTATACAAACTGCATTTATGTGAGATTAAAGGATGTTTTATCATACTGTTTTGCACTTAAAAGCAAAGCCTTTTTGTCAGTTATTCATGTTCTTAAACGCTTTCCACTCAGAGCGAATAACTAGACATACCCGTTCATAGTTGTGCAAAGTGTACTTAAACTGATATCTTTCATCCAATGCAGATATCAAATCAACCTTAAAATGAATGGCAATGTAGCTTACACATGAATTGAGTCATAGTTTATCATTGGTATGGAGTTGTTTGCCGAGCACAGGTGAATTAAATAGTGTGGTCTCAGATTATCAGATGTCTTAAATGTTGTTCTCTAAAGTAATTATAGTAATATCTTGCGCACATTCATTATGTTCACAGAAAGTTATTACTCATTTACTCAATTCATAGTGGCTATTTATTGAACCCACTCTCTTAAGTGTTTTAAATGTTGGCTCCCTCTTTTGATAAAAATAAATATTGGCTTTTTATCGCCCTCCAAAGGCGGAGGGATATACAATTGGCGTTGTCCGTCCGTCAGTCCGTCCGTGAGTTGAAAAACTGTCCAGGGCTATGTCTCAGATACCGTACAATACTTTAACATGAAACTGCATGGGTATATTGATATACATGAGGAAAAGTGCCATGCTTAAGCACCATAATACTTCATTTTCTTAATTAAGTTATTGCCCTTTTTAGATTTTGTTTGATGTGACTTTTCCGGGCTCTATCTCAGATACGATACATGATTTCAACATGAAACTTCATGTGTGTGTAGAAAACAATGGGAAAAAGTGCCATGCACAAGCACCTTAGCCCTAATGTTTTTAAATAAGAGTTAGTTACCTGGTTTGTAGGATGTAGCTTTTCAGGGCTATATCTCAGATACGCTACAAGAGTTCGACATGACACTGTGTGGTTGTATCAATAAGGCGAATGGCAATGCGTAAAAAAACAATAACACTACACTTAAATATGTTTTAGGTTTACACCGTTTATGAAGGAATTTGAATCCATTCATAACACAATATATTTTTCGGGGGATATCAAATCACCGAATGTGCATGTATATTTTGTTTGTATTATGTCAAGTTTTATATTATTCTCCAACACGAATGCATACAAATAATTTTCAACGGATTAAATGTGGATTCGGCTATGAAGTATTGCTGAGTTGTATAATATTGAAGTTTGATTGATGACTGTTACTTAGACACAAGATTGAAGTATATATGTCAATTCAACTCTGATCATAGGCAACTGTTCAATGGGTACCGTAAAATAAATCACGATGTTTTAAGATGATAGTTACGAACAACTTAGTCATCTAAGACCTAATGTGCTCAAGTGCCAGTCTCTTTGAAATTATATACATGATTTTATTGCATGGGTTTAATTAATCAGCTACCTTATCAGTGCTATATTTGACTGAATTATATTTACCTAACAGTTTAAACATCGGTACTCTTTATTTGCTTTGATAAATTTGTTATTTCCAAAGTTCTTATGTAGCTCTCACAGTTCAATAAGTTCGACTGCAGTCATTTGTTAAACCAATTTAAATTGTATCTTCATGCACTGATAACCACTTTTGAGGCCAAAGTCTTTAGCTTTAATCTAGAAGTAATATGGCATGGCTCAAACAGGAAGTATACAGATTAGCTGGTAGTTATTAAAGTTAATATCTTTATCATATTTCAAGTTCCACTTTGAGGAAAACAGCTTTCATTAAATAACAAAAAGACATAAAATAAAATCTGTTAAATTGTTTGACAGAAAATCAAAATAAGTACATGCTTTAAAATAGATATAGGCAATTACACAGAACAGTTACGAAGTCATTTGTGTTAAATCACTTTAAGAAACAAAAACAAAACACGAAATTTAAAAAATAACGGACTTTTTTGGTATAAGCCAGACGATCAGATCAAAAGGATTGTTTGTCTTGTGGATTTATGCGAACATATTGTGCAACCTGTCCCTTATCTCATGGCACATGACCTAGTGTTGAATGAACCTCCAATCGCACACAGTGTACCCAGTTACTGCGATCTACAAGTACCGAACCGCCGACAAGGCCTTTCAGTTAAAATTGAATCTCCGATTGAGAAGAAATGTCTTGATCGTAAACAACATGAAGATGGATTGCCACAGTATTTTATTGTGGATTTATATTTTAATATTCTGCAAAGTGCCGCCAAGTGTACAAGGTATTTTACTTAATGTTCAGATATTGTTTAATAAAATTAAACGTTTATAAATATTCACAAATAAGGGCACTTTTAATAATTAATAGCATTATCAGTTGTGTGCGTGTATTTCTGCGTCTTTTTACACATTTGTACGTCAATTATTTTTTACAACGATGGATATAACCAACAATGTATGTATTAAATATATACATTTGTAAGTTTTTATATAAGCACACAAATCGATTGAATATTTTATAAAATAACATTATCCCAGTGTATGTTTCTTTAA
Source organism: Dreissena polymorpha (assembly GCF_020536995.1). NCBI lineage: Eukaryota > Metazoa > Mollusca > Bivalvia > Myida > Dreissenidae > Dreissena > Dreissena polymorpha. The sequence continues at coordinate 52,018,956 of NC_068358.1, read as the reverse complement.
AGCGCTTACTTAAGAGTCCCTATACATACAATCTTTTGTTGGAGAGTTTTCTTATATAAGATTTGAGCCAAATTTATTTCTATATTTTACATCAGGCTCAACCCTATTCAAAAGACCATATGGTTGCGTTTTTTTTATCGCAGTCCTATGGACAGTTATTCGTCGCAATTTTCGTGAGTCTAGTAAGTAAATAAGGTTGGGGTGCTATATACAGCCCAGGTCCTACACTTACGCTGCTTCAGGCGCGGACGGACGTAATAAACTTCGAAATTCACAGCCCAAACGTCATGAAAACTAAATGACATGGGGTCGCGAGGCCATTCTATGCAGACTGAAGTGTGTGAAAAACTTTCCCCGTCCTTTTAAGAATGAGTTAGGTAATATAGACGAGCGTGTAATTCTGAGAGTTTTGTTTGAATCACTCATAAGCATTTTTGAGAAAAAACGTGGGATGAATTGATTGTATACAATTTGTTTTTGTTTCAAATAGGGAGTCAACACTGTAATTGTATTCGAGTCAATTTTAATATGAGGAATTATTATAGAGTATTGGTGTCAAGCTAGGAACTTTTTGCATTCTTAAACTGCTTAACTTATTTGACATAAAGGACATATTAGCAGGATGTATTCCCCTCATATAGATCTAATGACGTTGCTAGAACACCGCACAATAAGTTCCTCCGTACAAAGGTCTAATGCCTTAAATATTAAAATACAATTCATCCTCAAACATTGACTTAAAACAACTTTGGCATTCCAAATTTCTTTTTAATGTAGTTAAAAAAGGACTTTTGATTTGTTTCCATGTCAAATGTAAATTTTGTGAACTAAATACAAATACTTTGTGACAAGAGACCTCTTCTCGACACATGATTGTTCGGTCAATGTTATAAGTCGTATTTGGTGTTTTAAGGTATTATTTTATTTAAATGAGGTTTTTACTATAGTGCCACAAACTTGGACAGTTATGTTCCAACTTTCCAAATACATGATTTTTTGGGTGAAACACATTCACAGGTTATATCGTGGTAGACAGGGGGTAGCGATTGTTTAATGCTATTTATATGCATGTACAATATGCACATCATTTAAGGTTCATGTAGAGGCTTCATTTTGAAAAATGTGGGACCCCTAGCATTGAACTCAAATTTGACTAAAGGAAGAGTGCCACATTGAAAATGTATACATATATGCTTTAAAGGATGTTTTTTCTTCAAACTGCTACCAATTTTGTACATCAACGTATCATAGCATCCACAAAATCAATCAAAATACAAAGCGATTTTAACACTAAAATATACATTATTTTCAAAAATCTGAATCATGTTAATTCCACGTATTTCGGCGGAATAATATAACTATTAAATAATATCAACATTGACGAGGGCAAGTTACGCTTAAATAGTAAAAAAAGTTTACATATCTAGAAATATCAAAACTCGAACACATGTCATTTCCTCACCATGGGGGCAGCCATTTTTAAATTAATAAAATAGAAAGAAACATGCTAAAAACTCACTCATCGCCTAATTGACATTCCAAACGGTTGACGATGACAAATGCATTGGATTGTAATGTTTCCGTTGATGTTTGCAAACTGCAGGATCAGACCTCATAAACACTCAAAAGAATAACTATGTAAGAAGCATTTCACCAATGTTTACAATCGTTGTCGAATCACATGTACTTATATTATTGCGCATACAATAGTACGCTTACAGACTGACAGAAAGATCGATACGTAACTCCGTTCAATTCATCACGGTATAATATTCTATTGATAATATATAATAATACATCGCTTAAACAATCTAAAAGTAGAAATAATTCTTTTAAACGGAGTTTTTAATAACGAAAGTGAAAACAACGGAAGTTGGATGGATATTCTGTGAGATGCACTTCGGCTCCAGAAAAACAATACAAATAAACTAAAAAAGACGTGTGGGGGACAATTTTCAGCTGGAAAATATTTGAAATAGAGTAAGTGATGATATCTCTACGTGGTCATTTCTGTTATTTAGTGCGATCTCTTGCTGATTAATGTTAATAGTTGTTTTACTAGTTGCCACCCAACTGTCAAAATAAGTATGTGTTTTTTCAGGTTTGTGTATACACATACCCGGTATTCTCACCACTGCACGTGGTTTCAACCGATTTGTTTTGCACGTTTTTCTACGGATCACAGCGATGGCAACGCTTTCAAAATGGGTAGAAGGAATCGAAATATAAAATCAATCTTTCTGCCAATTTCTTTTTATTCCTTTACAATTTAATATGTCGTCTGCAATCTATTTCAATTTGAGAGGGTTTAAAACTTGCAATTTGGTTGAGAGGTAAATCACAAAATTGTTAAGCCTTTGAAATAGAATTGGGACTCTCATTATCCACCATACCTGGATTATTAAAAAGTAGTTACGTTCTAGTTATTTTTAGAACTTTGTTTAGGATATTTATCCAAAAAAGGCAGTTGAATAAAAACTCATTTGTTGTTTTATGACAATAATTTTCTGTGAAATGTTGCTAACTTGACCTTGTGTATGTATATAGCTTTGTAATTATTCAACTTAAGGTAGTGCATATCCTTCCTAACTTTAGATTGAGATTTTGTAAATTAGTGTAAAAATGTATTGGTTTTAAACCAAAATATGAATAAAGCACACAAATATTGAATGTCAAAAATGTAATTATGTTATTCTATCCGTCTTTAGCTTTAAAATGATATATAGTTTGACCATATTGTACCACATTCAATGAAGAAAAAAAAAGCGAAGTTTTAATGAATTTTATCCCCCCCCATGAACCTTAAACAATAATTATTTCTCTTAAAACAAAGAAAAGGAGGCTGGATGTTTAAGTTTTATTATAAGACCAACGCATTAACATGAAAATTGTATGTTGGCATAATGCGGACGCTACGACCGTTATATTTTAATTTAATTTCGATTTCCTTTTTAAAATCAAGTTGCATATCAAATTTCACTTGCGAACAAGGTTAGTGTTAAATCGTGAATTGATAGATTGGTATATTTTTCTTGCTCACAACAACAGCAATTCGAAGTTCATGTAAAAAGTAGCGCAATGTTATGATAATTGATATCACTGTTTAGTAGTAATCCTTGAAAATCAATTATTGTGCTCATGGTTTGTTAGTGTTATTCGTGTATTTTGCGTTGTGTATTTACACATGCATCACACTAAAACAATACATTGAAATTGTATAACTTTTTGGCATAAACAATAATATATTAATATGGTATCAAAGGTGGGATACTTATTTATAATTGTAACATACAAAAATACTTTTATGAGCTAAAACCAAGTTCAGAATACCGTTTGGTCGTTTAAGTTTTTTAATTGCGATCATCTCATTAGTCAACTTGTTGAGTTGAGGAATCAAAACAAAAAAGTCGTCACGTGAACTTTATATTTTAACATTTTATGACAGTAATGAATATTACAATCTTCCACTTTCCCGTATGTATATCGATGAAACATATGTGGCGTACTTGTGTCATAATCAAGAGTCTGTATATCCTTTCTACGACGTACCGGTACTACTTTCTAAGTCGTTCGCACTAGTTGTTTGCATGACTTTATATATGCACTTTCCACATCTGTCACACCGTACTTTATAGTTAACATATATTGATTGGGACTTTCATAATTTATTCTCATTAGCTCTATTCGTGGATATACATGTTTGTAGCCGAATCACGAACTTAGCGCTAGCTTTATTCGTGGATATACGTGTTTGTAGCCGAATCATAAACTTAGCGATAGCTCTTTTCGTGGATATACGTGTTTGTAGCCAAATGACACACTTAGCGATAGCTCTTTTCGTGGATATACGTCTTTGTAGCCAAATGCCACACTTAGCGATAGCTCTATTCATGTATATACGTGTTTGTAGCCAAGTGACACACTTAGCGATAGGTCAATTCGTGGATATACGTGTTTGTAGCCAAATGACACACTTAGCGATAGCTCTATTCATGGATATACGTGCTTGTTGCCAAATGACACACTTAGCGATAGCTCTATTCGTAGATATACGTGTTTGAAGCCGAATGACACTCCTCCCCCCCCTCCCTCTCTCTCCCATCTCTTTCTCCCTAACACGTCTCATAACCAGTTTACTGTAGTGAAGCCATTTGTTTCAAGAAATATAAAAGTAGAACAGCAATCAAAATTGGCTATGTTATGATCGCTTAAATACACAGTGCATGTAATTGTATTATATCTAAGAATTGCAAAACACGATAAAGTACACAATATGGTTACTTCTTCTAATGATACGTTTAACGACTAAACAACCTACATTGTTATTTAATTTAAAATGTTATCAACTGAATTGTACAATGCAATACTACCAGCATTCACATTACAAGCTTTGTTCTCGATTCGATTTAACAAGGACGGAAACTTACGCTGTACTGAATATTGGGAATGCACAAATGGTATATTTAGTGCGTCAAGCTATATTATAACGCGTCATGCTAACACACTGCAAGTCCATGGGAAATTATTACGTACCGCGTTTATTTTAACCAATAATACACACGGCATACTTGATTCAAACTACGTGCGTCGCAGAATGGATTTATAATATTATAGTATTTGTACACAGTTTATTGGTTACTTTATCCAAATAACGTCATTCATGTGTGGCATAGTTTCAAAATAGAATAAGCAGTGGCAAGCGATTTGAACTCAAATGTTAGTCCATATAAACGTACTTTCAGAGCCTTAGATAATTTTTGCTATGACGGCTCTGGGAGTACATATGCTAACCTTCATATAAACACAATCGCAGTTCTGCGCACATATTTCGTGCGCATCACTAAACAGACGCCGTTCGTTACCAATTAAGAAAGGCGATGAATTAACTTCACAAACACATTAAATGTAGCTGAACGGCAGCGTACGAACTTTATCCTTTGCATGCAATCTAAAAAAAACACACATGACGTATTCCTTTTTTATTGGCAATTGTTCCTCAAACATGATAACTATTATAGTTTGAGGAACAATTGCCAATAATATAGGAATACGGCTATAAAAGACAACATAAAGGTAACTGATTAAGCGGATACATGACCTAACTGATATCGACAACGTTAAAAATTTTAAATGTAGCTACTCACCTTCTCCTACTACGTTTCATGTATATAAATATTGGTTTGTAATTGAACTGTACTTTGGGAACGTGCAGCCTCATTAAATAGCTATGTTTTACAACGCAATAACAAGCTTGCAATGTAGATGATACCAATATATACATTGTAAATAAATGAGAATGCCTTTTTTGCCTCACGAAGGAAAATGTTTCCTGATCCATCGTCCTATTCATATCACACAAGTATACATTTACAGCTTCAACTGCAGTCAGTTCCACAACACGCACCTCTCCTACGTCGGGATATAAAACGTCAGTACCGAATGCATCCAGACAGACTGACTCTGGACCAAACTCGGAACCATCAACAACAAAACCCATACTAGCTTCTGCTCAAGGTAGGATATCGTGCTCAGAGCAGTACTTGTAACAATATTTTTCCCTGGTTATTCCCGACTGAAGGTAAACTAAACTGAAAACTTCCGTTTGTCGGACCGACTATTTAGATGTATGCATACTTTTAAACAACTTTTGCGATAAACGTCTCGACCAGCAAAAGCGAATTATCTTCAATTTATCAATAATAAAATCGGGGGAATACGTACCCTTATCAATTTATTGTTAAATTTACTATTTTGTGGAGCGCATACCATGTCATTATACTCTAATATCCGATTCTATGTTTATATTTTGAACCACGTGTTGTGTCACAAGTTCTAGATTTTGAAAGTAAGACATGGACAACTATGAGCGGAAATTATATTCCGTGCGAGTCGAACCACATTGTCCATTGTGCATGAAATATGTAATGGTATGTTGTGTTATATTTTATATTTTAATGAAACATTTTGTAGTAGACGATACCACGTTTTTATAAATGTCAACATTATCTGTTTACTTAGCTGTAAGAGCGCAAAATTAAAACATATGTCACCACCTCTTACTGAATAAAAAATCATTCTACATAGTTCAGTATATTAACAAAGTATATACAATTATATGGTTTGTTTTCCAGCATGTCCGTTTAACAAAATTGCGAATGGAAATTACAGTAGCGGAAATAACAGTGGACTCCGAGATAAACGTGTATTGCTAGACAGGTTACCGCTTGACATCGAGTATTGCGCTAACATATCTGGAAAATAGTACATGGTCTGAATAACAATCTGCGAGAAAATCAGTATGATAAATGTATTGTTATCAAAAAGGAACACGAAAAAAGCATGCCTTAATGACAATTTTTCACATTTCCGGTATTTAGCCTTTTGTTAAAGCCATTTTATTTTGGAGTTGAATGATACAAAATTTATTTAAATCAGCTTAGACACGCCAAAGTTATGGGCATATTCGTGACGTCATGTAAAATCCCATTTTATGTTTGACTTTGAAGTTGACGTTTAAATGTTCTCTAATAAACTGCTTCTTATTCCTCCACGTCCATGCCGGGTATCGCGCGTCGATGTTGGTTTCAGTCGATTTATTTACCACGGCCTCCCATTAGTCCATAGTTTCAAAATCGGTCCGTCTGTAGACAGTCTTAATACTACCAAACCCTCAATCCACGTGGCATTTTGCATATGCTGTTATGATATTCATGCTATACACTTAATATTTAAAGTTGCGTGTGTGGTCTTGAACTTTCTATTTATGATATGTATTGTGTTATTTCTGTCAATTTACCAAATTTAACTTCATTAATTTCATTTTATTTAAATTTCATTAATAACGTTAACAATTAAACAATAATTAAAAACATATATACGAATGATTCAAATTATTATAAGCACTCAAACGTTCATATTTGCAAATCAAGTTTAATACCAGTATCTTGCGTTGAGTTACCAACCTGGTACCGACTGCGTCAGGTACTCGATTGTGTGTCGTTGTCCATTAATAAATCGCCACATAAAGTAGCTCACCAGGAACCGGTTTTGGTATGACCTGAAATAGAAAAACATTTTGATGAAAACATATGTTTAAGATACCTACAATTGTAAGTAATTATACCCCCACAAACGAAGTTTAGGGGGTATATAGGAGTGAACTTGTCTATCGGTATGTCTGTCTGTCTGTTGGTCTGTCCGTATTAAGTGTCCGCTCTCTAATTCAAATCGTGTTCATCCGATTTTCACCAAACTTGATCAGATGTTGTATCTAGATGATGTTTAGGTCAAGTTCGAATATGGGTCATGCCGGGTCAAAAACTAGGTCACGGGGTCACTAAATGCGTTTTAAACATTGAGCATGGCGTCCGCTCTCTAATGCAAGTAGTTTTCATCAGAGCTTCACCAAACTTGGTAAGAAGTTGTATCTAGATGATGTCCAGGCCAAGTTCGAACATGGGTCATGGCAGGTCATAAACTAAGTCACAGGGTCACTTAGTGCGTTTTAAACATTTTAAAACTGTTTTTGTGGAGACAACATCCAAAATATTCTACCAATGCGGCATGTGGGGTATTCGTCAAGTCTCTGACAAAGCTCTAGTTGATATTAGTATTTATTTGTTGCATGAAATGCATGTTTGACATTAAGAAAAATAGATAAACACAAACTATATGCTTATGTGACACTCACTCTTCACAAAGTGTAAACATATGTACTTAATAGACTCATTATAAATATGTATACCTGGACAGTTATTTGCATGAAGGGCAAAAGACGCTGTATTACCGCCATGGGTTTCCATCATTATTCTCTTCATCTTCTTATTGATCATCAACCTCCTGGTGAGACACATAATCTCGAACCCGCCTTTCGATTAATGAATCGATGCCGTCTGCACTCACATCACTTTCAACATCTTCTTCTTCTGCTGACAAATTGTCCAATTTTAAGTTAGCGGTGTGGTGACGGGGGTCATTTCAAAGTGTTGAGAGCGTACACTCTCCAATTCCTATATTAAAACAAAAGTCCCATTAAGGCTAAAATAATATACATGTTCGCGCATGTAAGACAAATTACAATTCACTAATTTAAAAACAATAAAATACATTTTAACTACGGTAAAATTATTGTACAACGTGGCTAGGCTATCATCACGTTGTTGGTTATGAAGGCTTAGATTTGATCCAGCTATGCTGGTTCCTGTAAAATATCTGCGCGGAGGTTGGATACACTCTCCAAAGTGGCGAAACCAGCTTAGCTCTGTCACGTGAATTTAGTACGAATAATGGAATGACACTTCTGTTCTCATCTCAATAACACATTTTGGAAGGAATAACAAAATGCTCTCACCATATAACCTTGAAGAAGTACGCTGACGACAACTTAAACAATATTCAATCCATGTATTGGGTTTACCATTTTGGAAATCTGAATAGAAATCGAAAACCGTATGTGGATTTTTCATTGAGAATTCAACAGAACTGTACATACTCGAGCAATTGATAAGCAACACCAATAAAGAAATAGTCTCTTATTGTGTTATTTTTCGCAAGGTAATGTCACGTGAATATAGACAACCATTTCAACGAATAAAAAAATCGATACAAACGTAATTTCTGAATTAAACTAAGTCTGATCATGCACAATCTAATTATTGTCTAAATCATTTTTAAATATATTAAGTCAAACATCAAATCTACTACTTCAAATATTTTCATTTCCAAAATCTATGGACAAATATATGTAAGACAATTCGTAAACCATAATTTGTGTATATTGCATGTTGGTAGTGTTGCTGGTTTTATTATTTTGTTTTCGGTTTTACTTTGAGTCCGGTATACCTTTTGACCGATTTGATATGCCTGAATTTAATGTGGTGCCCAATCTCACTCATGCGACTGGAATCAATCCAATTGAAAGCAAGCATTTAAGAGTTTTTGTGAAGGAATCGAAACATGAACACTTTGTTAAAGTAAATAATTTAATATATAAATCATTGTAAATTACGTAAATCAAATACTAACTACTTCAAGCAGAATCGGAATAAACATCCAATTTCATACAGACCGCCGCTCTTCGGTTCGTTGCCAAGATATAGTAAAATGAAGGGCATTTCATATAAACTATGGGCAAATGGGCGTTGTAGCTGAAATGTCGGTTTATTTCTGTAATTAGTTTACTAAGCTATTTTCAAGACATCTCTAGCTTTTTTAGTTCCTAGTTTTAAAGGTCGGAGTAAGCATATTCTTAATGAAATTACTCACGATTGACATGCAACAGTTTTGAAGGTTTGTCTTACATATTTGATTTTAAGAAACGTGTTAAATTACATGTTATAGGTAACTCGTAATTGAATAACGCGAAGAACTTCTGAACAACAATTGGAATTTTTAAACTAAAGACAATTATTTCCACCATAAAGTTTTTTGTTTTATTCAAGAGACAAGAGGCTTATACAATACAGGTCATTAGTTTAAACATATTTATTTCAAACAATGCACTTTTGTTTACATATGATTACAAAAATGTTTATAATACGTACATGTTCGAATAGGATAGGAACGAAAGACAAAGTCTTATAGAGTTCTTCTCCCTATACAATAATAGTTTCATGTTGTCAAGCGAACATAATTGGATGTACATGATTTAAACAATAATAACATAAGGGTAAAAAAAGAAAGACTCCGTATATATAGTTTCAAGTGTGCAACACAGATAACGGATTGACACGTGAACAATTTAGGAGAGAAAGTAGCAGAGGTTTAGAAAGAAAGGAGATGTTTTGAAAGGCTTCTTGTGTGAAAGGGGAGAAGAAGGGTTTAGAGTCGTTCTGCAGCATATTACGGATCAAATCGCTTACTCATGAAAATAAATTTATGAACTGCATCAGCTATTTTAGTATTGATTAAGTAGTCACGAGTGGTGTCTCCATATAATATAGTTTCAATGGAGGGGAAGGATTACATCGATATTGAGTTTATAAGTTCACCGCGAATATGTTCATACTGAGTGCATTCCAGAAAGTATTGCGACGTCGTTTCATTAAGTCCGCATATACATAACGAAGAGGAAATAATATTGCGTCTGAAGAGATGGTTATTTAAGGCGCTACACTTTGTTCTTAAGCGCGTGTGTAACATTTGAGGGCGTCTTTCACCGTAGGAAAATAATGGGTTTGGAATCGGTCGATCTGTGTTAATAAGCCTTTTGAAGGAATGGATCGATTCAGCGTTCTTAACTTCATCAGGAAGATTATTCCATTCAGATACAGTAGATGGTAAGAACGAATTCGAAAACAGTGATGTTCGCGCTTGAATTGTTTGGAGATTAGACGCATTTCTTAATGAATAATTGCTACGCGATCCAACTGTTGCGGGTAAAAGGGATTGTAAGTAGTTTGGTACATTTCCAGAGTACATTTTATACATTAATATTAATTTATGTTTGCGTCTTCGTTGACTAATAGTTTCCCATCCTAACTCATTATACAGATCTTCTAATGAGACTAAACGCGTGCAACCAGATACTATTCGCGCTGCTTCGGTTTGGATTTTGTCAAGTTCATCTTTTTCATATTGCGTACAATTATCGAATACAGCATCTGAATATTCCAAGATTGGTCTTATAAATGACACATATATTTTCTCGAGAGTCTTTCTATCAAGCATTATTTTTAATTTACGCATTATATGAATTCGTGTCCAAGCCTTTTCCTTTATGAAAGATATATGCGCATGCCAGGTACAGTCATTTGAGATAAAGACACCTAAATGCTTATGGACATCAACAGTGGGTATATTTACGTTCTGCATAGTCAATGGGGGATGGGATAGTTGATTTATTTTGCGGGATATGAGCATTGATTCCGATTTTGATGGGTTGAAACATACCAACCATTTATCAGCCCAGCTGGATATTTTATCAATGTCAGACTGCAGTACGGCTGCAGTTTCGTTTGGCGAGTTAACTACCATAAATAGGCTGGTATCATCAGTGAACAAATGAATGTGTGCTTGTATGTCAGCGATGATGTCATTAATATACACAAGAAACATAAGAGGCCCTAAGATAGAGCCTTGAGGGACACCGGCGAGAATCTCGATAGGGGCTGAATGCGCTCCCGGTAATATTACTTTTTGTTTACGATCAGAGAGATATTTAGCCAGCAAAGATAATAGATTTCCTCGAATTCCTGCTTGTTGTAGTTTAAACAATACACCTTTGTGCCATACTTTATCAAAAGCTTTACTAATATAAAAAAAAACTCTGACTTCAAGGCCATTGTCTAAGGCTCTGCATAATGTATTATAAATATAAGTTAACTGATTGGCAGTCGAGTCACCTGGCAAAAATCCAGATTGAGTTGGTGCAAAGAATGAGTTCGAACGAAGAAAATTAAATATGTGTTTATGTAATATCCTCTCAAAGACCTTCTCGATAGTGTTAAGAAGTGATATGGGTCGATAATTGGACGTTAAGGATGGGTCTCCTTTTTTGAAGATCGGACACACATTTGCGATTTTCCAACAAGAAGGCATTTTGCAAGAAGTAAGACAAGAATTAAACAAATCACACAAAGGGTAACTTTATTGATGTATTGCCTTTTTGAGGATACGATTGTCTATTTCATCAGGACCGGACGCTTTTCCTATCTTAAGACATTTAATTGAATCAATAATCTCCTCCTGTGTTACATTTATAGACTGAAGACTGTTTACGTTTGTATTGTGCATAGTTGGAAGTTCGTGGTTGCTTTCATCAATTGTACACAGGACATTATACATCCACACATAACATACCAATAACTAAAGACCAAAATAATTTTTTACCATAATTAGCGGATTGAAAGAAATCCAATTGGATTTGTTGAATTTAAAAACAAGCATGCTTTCGTTGCGTATTTATGTATTTAAACGTTAATTAAGGATTTGACACTCATTTGTTTTGCGGAAGAAAAACTCCCATTTTTGCAATGGGAAAAATCACATGGGATTTTTTTATTATTTGGAAATATTTATTAATGTGACTCCCATAATACTATATTTTATGAAGTAATAAACAATTTACGCGATTTAAATGCGTTTTATTGTGTTCAATTTTTTTTTTTCACAATTTCGTAAGTCGTATAAAAGTTTATAAATGCGAAAACAATTATAATGATAATAATAATGACAATGACAATAATACTAATTAAATAAATACTTATAACAATGAAAAATGATAATAATAATATTGATAATAATTATAACGAATAATTATTTTATTAATTGTGCTTATAATAAATCGTATAGATAATGATAATAATAATACAAAAAATATGAATATATGATTATGATGCTGATGATGATTATTATTATTATTATTATTATTTTATTATTATTATTATTATGATGATGGTGATAATGATGATGCTGATGCTGATGATGATGATGCTGATGATGATTATTTTTATTAATATTATCATAAGCATTATTGTTTTAAGTAGTATGTTTTTTCTTCTTCTTATTATTATACTCATTATTATTATTATTACATATTAATAAATTGCCATTAGTATTTATAATTACTAGTAGTAGTAGTAATAGTAGTAGCAGCAGTAGTAGAAGTAGTAGAAGTAGAAGTAGTAGTAGTAGTAGTAGTAGTAGTAGTAGAAGTAGTAGTAGTAGTAGTAGTAGTAGTAGTAGTAGTAGTTGTAGTAGTAGTAATAGTTGTAGTAGTAGTAGTAGTAGTAGTAGGTGTAGTAGTAGTAGTAGTAGTAGTAGTAGTAGTAGTAGTAGTAGTAGTAGTAGTAGTAGTAGTAGTAGTAGTAGTAGTAGTAGTAGTAATTGTAGTAGTAGTAGCAGGAGGAGGAGGAGTAGTACTAATGGTAGTAGTAGTAGTAGTAGTAGTAGTAGTAGTAGTAGTAGTAGTAGTAGTAGTAGTAGTAGTAGTAGTAGTAGTAGTAGTAGTAGTAGTAGTAGTAGTAGTAGTAGTAGTAGTAGTAGTAGTAGTATTATTATTATTATTATTATTATTAGTAGTAGTAGGTGTAGCAGTAGTAGTAGTAGTAGTAGTAGTAGTAGTAGTAGTATTAGTAGTAGTAGCAGTATGAGTAGTAGTAGTAGTTGTAGTAGTAGTTGTAGTAGTAGTAGTAGTAGAAGAAGAAATAGTAGTAATAAAAGTACCAGCAGTAGTAGTAGTAGTAGTTGTTGTAGTAGTAGAAGTAGGAGTAGTAGTAGTAGTAGTAGGAGTAGTAGTAGTAGTAGTTGTTGTAGTAGTAGGAGTAGTAGTAGTAGTAGTAGTATATTTACTGGAGTAACATTGAAAAACATGCAATAACCATGCGTATCATACATGGCATTTTTCTCTAACGTAGTGATGTGAGAATGAGTGTCGGACTCTTCGATGTTGTAACAATATGATTATTTACTTTGTTAAAATAAGTTTAAGGACTAGTGCGGTATGTTGTGTGTGCTCCATTTTTATGCCGGAAGAAATAAAATAGACCAGCATTGCATTAACTATTCGTGTTCAAGTCAAATGTTTTGCTGCTCATATTTGAGGTATAAGTTTTCAATTCATGTATGCATGATTTAATAACATTATGAATAATTGCTGTCTGTTTCACAGAATGTGGAAGCATCCCAGACATACACATCGCTGATATAACATATTCGCTTGAAAATAAGGCTGTCGGTTCTTTAGCAACTATATCATGTCGCGAAGGATACAGGATAACGAGCGGCACTGGAAACAGCGACATGGCTAGAAGTGTACAATGTGAATCGAATGGGAAGTGGAATACCACATACACATGTGAACCGAAGGGTATATGTTATACTTTTTATTACTAATGTGATGTTTTATAACTGAAACAGTATGCGGTCTTATATTGCTTTCCTATACTTATTTGCATAAACGGATATATTATGTGTGCGTACATAATAATTATACTGCTAATATTGGTGCGTGTTCAGTATAAAATACAAAAGACTAGATGGATTTGCCATATGCCACTTTGAGACATCGCTGTGTGCAATCTGTGGCTGGCAAAACCGAAAACGTAAATGGCCTTAGTAATGGGCACATCATTATGACGGCATGCCTGCATATAAATGTTCGAATAGTTCAACTGTAGGTTAGTTTTATATTTCGAATGGACACATCATGTTCAGCGTTTTTTGCGTGTAGTGTTGCTTTTCGTGGTAATGGCGTACATACAAATGCATTATTTCATGGTTTTGCTGTTCCGTTGCATTGTATTGCAGTTGTTGGTTATGTGAAAAAGTTTTCAAAACGTCAAACAATCAACCCGTGCTATATAACCCAATGGAAATCTATCTAAACGTGCTATTGTTCATGAAGTATCGAGATCATACACATGTAATGTCGTGGTTTCTAGGCCCACGGTAACAAATAACACATACACGAGCGTTGAATAATGTCCTCTTACTATCAACCAATATTATTACTATGCAGACTCGTTAATCACTGTTCAAATGGTCAACACAATACGATGTTCCACACATCGATTGCAATTTATGTATAGTTTTAATTAATCTAAATCCAATTGAAATGCCAGAATCATTGAACACAGTATCGCTCATCAGTTCGGAGCTATTTAGATAAGCCCTTTGATAAAGCATCATCATCATTTCCAACCATATGTACTGAGGCTACCGAGATTGCTTGATATATGTAATCGAGCATTCTATGTCCATGGTATCGTATAACACAAACACGAACGTCGAAAAATACGGTTATCTCCATATCAACCATCACGATTCCAATTCAGCCTCATTGATCAAATTTCAACGATTATCAAACGTACAATGTTACCGACATTTAATTGGTATTTTTTGGTGTTTAATCTAAATGAAAATCACACTGCCACAATAGGTTTCAGCGAACACATTAACACACATGGATTCGGAGTAATGACGCAAAGACCTTTGTGAAATAGTCACTATTACGCATCAAATTTACTGGAGTTACCTAGATTGGAAAACGTGCAATAACCAGCTCACCATTTGAATTACTATCTTAATGATTATTATTTGATATAATGCGTATCATACATGGCATATTTCTCTAACGTAGTGATGTGAGAATGAGTATCGATCGCGTCGATGTTGTGAGGTAGTCTCGCATTCGGGGCATTTTGTGATATGCCTTGAGATAACATACATATCACACGTAATACAACTTTCTTTATGGTGCTCATGAGTACATAGCATGTGGCGTATGGTTCATAAAACGTGTAAGTTACGTTGTAAATAACCTTACCAATTTATACTCGTAATCTCAAAAATATGTTTTCTCTTTATGTGAAAATGCAATTTAACCAACTCTTAATGTATCGAGAATGTCTTTACATTGCAGTGTGTATCCTCCGAAATGATTCTGCTCTTAGACATTGGAACCCTGAGAGTAGCTCTACGGACAAGACTGTCGGGTCACAACTGACACTAACATGTGAAACCAATTACTGGCTGAATAGCTCAAGTGCAGGTGCTCCGGTGACCACGCAAAACATAACATGCCAATTAAGTGGGGAATGGTCGCCAGATAAAAGATGTTATTTAACACGTAAGTTTAAGTCAATTTGGTCAAATTGATTCTTTGGAACACTTCAACCTGAAACATAGTCTATATGCCTTTTTCTCAAAACGTCAATCTGAACAGCTTAGAATTACCAGCTCTTGAATGCTACATGTTCATCATTATTATCAAAAACCCCGATTGTAAATGGTTTTGCAAGTGTTGCGAGTACGTACAAACACCGTTCGAATATAGTTTGGTAATGACACATGGTGACTGACAATGGCTCTTGTACATGCAGGGGCTTTTCCGTATATACCCCGTACTATTTTCGTGTGAATGTAATTGAACTATCTACTATGGCCAAGTTTGTTTAGTGCAGGATTTGGGAAGGCATTTACCTGTAAAGCTTGGCATTAACATCCCTTTAACAATATGATTATTTACTTTGTTAAAATAGGTTTAAGGACTAGTGCGGTATGTTGTGTGTGCTCCATAAATATGACGGAAGAAATAAAATAGACAAGCATTGCATTAACAGTTCGTGTTCAAGTCAGATGTTTTTTTCTGCTCATATATTTGAGGTATAAGTTTTCAATTAATATATGCATTATTTAATAAAATAATAAATAATTGCTCTCTGTTTCGCAGAATGTGAAAACATCCCAACCATAGACAAAGCCAATATAACATATTCGACTGAAAATAAGACTGTCAATTCGTTTGCAACTATATCATGTGGCGAAGGAAACAGGATCACGAAAGGCACTGGAAACAGCGACATGACTAGAAGTGCACAATGTGAATCGAATGGGAAGTGGAATACCACATACACATGTGAACCGAAGGGTATATGATATACTTGTTATTACTAATGTGATGTTTTATAACTGAAACAGTATGCGGTCTTATATTGCATATTCCTATACTTATTTGCATAAACGGATATATAATATGTGCGTACATAATATACTGCTTATATTGGTGCGTGTTCAGTATAAAATACAAAAGACCAAATGGATTTGCCATATGCCACTTTAAGAAATAGCTGTGTGCAATCTGTGGCTGGCAAAACCGAACAGGTAAATGGCGTTATCAATGGGCACATCATTATGATGTCATGCCTGCATACACATGTTCGAATAGTTCAACTATTGGTGCGTTTTATATTTGGAATAGACACATCCTGTTGAGCGATGTTGACGTGTAGTGTTGCTTTTCATGGTACTGGTGTACATACAAATGCAAAATTTCATGGATGATTTGCTGTTCCGTAGCATTTTAACGCAGTCGTTGGTTTCGTGAGAACGTTTTCACAACGTCAACCAATAAACCCGTGCTATACAAACCAATGGAAATCTACCTAAACGTGATATTGTTCATGAAGTATCGAGATCATACACATGTTCAACCGTGACTTCTAGGTCCACGGTAACAAATAACACATAAACGAGCATTGAATACTGTCTCCTAACTATCAACCAATATTATTACAATGCAGACTCGTTAATCACTGTTCAAATAAATGGTCAACACAATACGATGTTCCACACATTGATTGCAATTTATGTATAGTTTTAATTAATCTAAATCCAATTGAAATGCCAGAATCATTGAACACAGTATCGCTCATCAGTTCGGAGCTATTTAGATAAGCCCTTTGATAAAGCATCATCATCATTTCCAACCATATGTACTGAGGCTACCGAGATTGCTTGATATATGTAATCGAGCATTCTATGTCCATGGTATCGTATAACACAAACACGAACGTTGAAAAATACGGTTATCTCCATATCAACCATCACGATTCCAATTCAGCCTCATTGATCAAATTTCAACGATTATCAAACGTACAATGTTACCGACATTTAATTGGTATTTTTTGGTGTTTAATCTAAATGAAAATCACACTGCCACAATAGGTTTCAGCGAACACATTAACACACATGGATTCGGAGTAATGACGCAAAGACCTTTGTGAAATAGTCACTATTACGCATCAAATTTACTGGAGTTACCTAGATTGGAAAACGTGCAATAACCAGCTCACCATTTGAATTACTATCTTAATGATTATTATTTGATATAATGCGTATCATACATGGCATATTTCTCTAACGTAGTGATGTGAGAATGAGTATCGATCGCGTCGATGTTGTGAGGTAGTCTCGCATTCGGGGCATTTTGTGATATGCCTTGAGATAACATACATATCACACGTAATACAACTTTCTTTATGGTGCTCATGAGTACATAGCATGTGGCGTATGGTTCATAAAACGTGTAAGTTACGTTGTAAATAACCTTACCAATTTATACTCGTAATCTCAAAAATATGTTTTCTCTTTATGTGAAAATGCAATTTAACCAACTCTTAATGTATCGAGAATGTCTTTACATTGCAGTGTGTATCCTCCGAAATGATTCTGCTCTTAGACATTGGAACCCTGAGAGTAGCTCTACGGACAAGACTGTCGGGTCACAACTGACACTAACATGTGAAACCAATTACTGGCTGAATAGCTCAAGTGCAGGTGCTCCGGTGACCACGCAAAACATAACATGCCAATTAAGTGGGGAATGGTCGCCAGATAAAAGATGTTATTTAACACGTAAGTTTAAGTCAATTTGGTCAAATTGATTCTTTGGAACACTTCAACCTGAAACATAGTCTATATGCCTTTTTCTCAAAACGTCAATCTGAACAGCTTAGAATTACCAGCTCTTGAATGCTACATGTTCATCATTATTATCAAAAACCCCGATTGTAAATGGTTTTGCAAGTGTTGCGAGTACGTACAAACACCGTTCGAATATAGTTTGGTAATGACACATGGTGACTGACAATGGCTCTTGTACATGCAGGGGCTTTTCCGTATATACCCCGTACTATTTTCGTGTGAATGTAATTGAACTATCTACTATGGCCAAGTTTGTTTAGTGCAGGATTTGGGAAGGCATTTACCTGTAAAGCTTGGCATTAACATCCCTTTAACAATATGATTATTTACTTTGTTAAAATAGGTTTAAGGACTAGTGCGGTATGTTGTGTGTGCTCCATAAATATGACGGAAGAAATAAAATAGACAAGCATTGCATTAACAGTTCGTGTTCAAGTCAGATGTTTTTTTTTGCTCATATATTTGAGGTATAAGTTTTCAATTAATATATGCATTATTTAATAAAATAATAAATAATTGCTCTCTGTTTCGCAGAATGTGAAAACATCCCAACCATAGACAAAGCCAATATAACATATTCGACTGAAAATAAGACTGTCAATTCGTTTGCAACTATATCATGTGGCGAAGGAAACAGGATCACGAAAGGCACTGGAAACAGCGACATGACTAGAAGTGCACAATGTGAATCGAATGGGAAGTGGAATACCACATACACATGTGAACCGAAGGGTATATGATATACTTGTTATTACTAATGTGATGTTTTATAACTGAAACAGTATGCGGTCTTATATTGCATATTCCTATACTTATTTGCATAAACGGATATATAATATGTGCGTACATAATATACTGCTTATATTGGTGCGTGTTCAGTATAAAATACAAAAGACCAAATGGATTTGCCATATGCCACTTTAAGAAATAGCTGTGTGCAATCTGTGGCTGGCAAAACCGAACAGGTAAATGGCGTTATCAATGGGCACATCATTATGATGTCATGCCTGCATACACATGTTCGAATAGTTCAACTATTGGTGCGTTTTATATTTGGAATAGACACATCCTGTTGAGCGATGTTGACGTGTAGTGTTGCTTTTCATGGTACTGGTGTACATACAAATGCAAAATTTCATGGATGATTTGCTGTTCCGTAGCATTTTAACGCAGTCGTTGGTTTCGTGAGAACGTTTTCACAACGTCAACCAATAAACCCGTGCTATACAAACCAATGGAAATCTACCTAAACGTGATATTGTTCATGAAGTATCGAGATCATACACATGTTCAACCGTGACTTCTAGGTCCACGGTAACAAATAACACATAAACGAGCATTGAATACTGTCTCCTAACTATCAACCAATATTATTACAATGCAGACTCGTTAATCACTGTTCAAATAAATGGTCAACACAATACGATGTTCCACACATTGATTGCAATTTATGTATAGTTTTAATTAATCTAAATCCAATTGAAATGCCAGAATCATTGAAGCACAGTATCGCTCATCAGTTCGGAGCTATTTAGATAAGCCCTTTGATAAAGCATCATCATCATTTCCAACCATATGTACTGAGGCTACCGAGATTGCTTGATATATGTAATCGAGCATTCTATGTCCATGGTATCGTATAACACAAACACGAACGTTGAAAAATACGGTTATCTCCATATCAACCATCACGATTCCAATTCAGCCTCATTGATCAAATTTCAACGATTATCAAACGTACAATGTTACCGACATTTAATTGGTATTTTTTGGTGTTTAATCTAAATGAAAATCACACTGCCACAATAGGTTTCAGCGAACACATTAACACACATGGATTCGGAGTAATGACGCAAAGACCTTTGTGAAATAGTCACTATTACGCATCAAATTTACTGGAGTTACCTAGATTGGAAAACGTGCAATAACCAGCTCACCATTTGAATTACTATCTTAATGATTATTATTTGATATAATGCGTATCATACATGGCATATTTCTCTAACGTAGTGATGTGAGAATGAGTATCGATCGCGTCGATGTTGTGAGGTAGTCTCGCATTCGGGGCATTTTGTGATATGCCTTGAGATAACATACATATCACACGTAATACAACTTTCTTTATGGTGCTCATGAGTACATAGCATGTGGCGTATGGTTCATAAAACGTGTAAGTTACGTTGTAAATAACCTTACCAATTTATACTCGTAATCTCAAAAATATGTTTTCTCTTTATGTGAAAATGCAATTTAACCAACTCTTAATGTATCGAGAATGTCTTTACATTGCAGTGTGTATCCTCCGAAATGATTCTGCTCTTAGACATTGGAACCCTGAGAGTAGCTCTACGGACAAGACTGTCGGGTCACAACTGACACTAACATGTGAAACCAATTACTGGCTGAATAGCTCAAGTGCAGGTGCTCCGGTGACCACGCAAAACATAACATGCCAATTAAGTGGGGAATGGTCGCCAGATAAAAGATGTTATTTAACACGTAAGTTTAAGTCAATTTGGTCAAATTGATTCTTTGGAACACTTCAACCTGAAACATAGTCTATATGCCTTTTTCTCAAAACGTCAATCTGAACAGCTTAGAATTACCAGCTCTTGAATGCTACATGTTCATCATTATTATCAAAAACCCCGATTGTAAATGGTTTTGCAAGTGTTGCGAGTACGTACAAACACCGTTCGAATATAGTTTGGTAATGACACATGGTGACTGACAATGGCTCTTGTACATGCAGGGGCTTTTCCGTATATACCCCGTACTATTTTCGTGTGAATGTAATTGAACTATCTACTATGGCCAAGTTTGTTTAGTGCAGGATTTGGGAAGGCATTTACCTGTAAAGCTTGGCATTAACATCCCTTTAACAATATGATTATTTACTTTGTTAAAATAGGTTTAAGGACTAGTGCGGTATGTTGTGTGTGCTCCATAAATATGACGGAAGAAATAAAATAGACAAGCATTGCATTAACAGTTCGTGTTCAAGTCAGATGGTTTTTTTTCTGCTCATATATTTGAGGTATAAGTTTTCAATTAATATATGCATTATTTAATAAAATAATAAATAATTGCTCTCTGTTTCGCAGAATGTGAAAACATCCCAACCATAGACAAAGCCAATATAACATATTCGACTGAAAATAAGACTGTCAATTCGTTTGCAACTATATCATGTGGCGAAGGAAACAGGATCACGAAAGGCACTGGAAACAGCGACATGACTAGAAGTGCACAATGTGAATCGAATGGGAAGTGGAATACCACATACACATGTGAACCGAAGGGTATATGATATACTTGTTATTACTAATGTGATGTTTTATAACTGAAACAGTATGCGGTCTTATATTGCATATTCCTATACTTATTTGCATAAACGGATATATAATATGTGCGTACATAATATACTGCTTATATTGGTGCGTGTTCAGTATAAAATACAAAAGACCAAATGGATTTGCCATATGCCACTTTAAGAAATAGCTGTGTGCAATCTGTGGCTGGCAAAACCGAACAGGTAAATGGCGTTATCAATGGGCACATCATTATGATGTCATGCCTGCATACACATGTTCGAATAGTTCAACTATTGGTGCGTTTTATATTTGGAATAGACACATCCTGTTGAGCGATGTTGACGTGTAGTGTTGCTTTTCATGGTACTGGTGTACATACAAATGCAAAATTTCATGGATGATTTGCTGTTCCGTAGCATTTTAACGCAGTCGTTGGTTTCGTGAGAACGTTTTCACAACGTCAACCAATAAACCCGTGCTATACAAACCAATGGAAATCTACCTAAACGTGATATTGTTCATGAAGTATCGAGATCATACACATGTTCAACCGTGACTTCTAGGTCCACGGTAACAAATAACACATAAACGAGCATTGAATACTGTCTCCTAACTATCAACCAATATTATTACAATGCAGACTCGTTAATCACTGTTCAAATAAATGGTCAACACAATACGATGTTCCACACATTGATTGCAATTTATGTATAGTTTTAATTAATCTAAATCCAATTGAAATGCCAGAATCATTGAACACAGTATCGCTCATCAGTTCGGAGCTATTTAGATAAGCCCTTTGATAAAGCATCATCATCATTTCCAACCATATGTACTGAGGCTACCGAGATTGCTTGATATATGTAATCGAGCATTCTATGTCCATGGTATCGTATAACACAAACACGAACGTTGAAAAATACGGTTATCTCCATATCAACCATCACGATTCCAATTCAGCCTCATTGATCAAATTTCAACGATTATCAAACGTACAATGTTACCGACATTTAATTGGTATTTTTTGGTGTTTAATCTAAATGAAAATCACACTGCCACAATAGGTTTCAGCGAACACATTAACACACATGGATTCGGAGTAATGACGCAAAGACCTTTGTGAAATAGTCACTATTACGCATCAAATTTACTGGAGTTACCTAGATTGGAAAACGTGCAATAACCAGCTCACCATTTGAATTACTATCTTAATGATTATTATTTGATATAATGCGTATCATACATGGCATATTTCTCTAACGTAGTGATGTGAGAATGAGTATCGATCGCGTCGATGTTGTGAGGTAGTCTCGCATTCGGGGCATTTTGTGATATGCCTTGAGATAACATACATATCACACGTAATACAACTTTCTTTATGGTGCTCATGAGTACATAGCATGTGGCGTATGGTTCATAAAACGTGTAAGTTACGTTGTAAATAACCTTACCAATTTATACTCGTAATCTCAAAAATATGTTTTCTCTTTATGTGAAAATGCAATTTAACCAACTCTTAATGTATCGAGAATGTCTTTACATTGCAGTGTGTATCCTCCGAAATGATTCTGCTCTTAGACATTGGAACCCTGAGAGTAGCTCTACGGACAAGACTGTCGGGTCACAACTGACACTAACATGTGAAACCAATTACTGGCTGAATAGCTCAAGTGCAGGTGCTCCGGTGACCACGCAAAACATAACATGCCAATTAAGTGGGGAATGGTCGCCAGATAAAAGATGTTATTTAACACGTAAGTTTAAGTCAATTTGGTCAAATTGATTCTTTGGAACACTTCAACCTGAAACATAGTCTATATGCCTTTTTCTCAAAACGTCAATCTGAACAGCTTAGAATTACCAGCTCTTGAATGCTACATGTTCATCATTATTATCAAAAACCCCGATTGTAAATGGTTTTGCAAGTGTTGCGAGTACGTACAAACACCGTTCGAATATAGTTTGGTAATGACACATGGTGACTGACAATGGCTCTTGTACATGCAGGGGCTTTTCCGTATATACCCCGTACTATTTTCGTGTGAATGTAATTGAACTATCTACTATGGCCAAGTTTGTTTAGTGCAGGATTTGGGAAGGCATTTACCTGTAAAGCTTGGCATTAACATCCCTTTAACAATATGATTATTTACTTTGTTAAAATAGGTTTAAGGACTAGTGCGGTATGTTGTGTGTGCTCCATAAATATGACGGAAGAAATAAAATAGACAAGCATTGCATTAACAGTTCGTGTTCAAGTCAGATGGTTTTTTTTCTGCTCATATATTTGAGGTATAAGTTTTCAATTAATATATGCATTATTTAATAAAATAATAAATAATTGCTCTCTGTTTCGCAGAATGTGAAAACATCCCAACCATAGACAAAGCCAATATAACATATTCGACTGAAAATAAGACTGTCAATTCGTTTGCAACTATATCATGTGGCGAAGGAAACAGGATCACGAAAGGCACTGGAAACAGCGACATGACTAGAAGTGCACAATGTGAATCGAATGGGAAGTGGAATACCACATACACATGTGAACCGAAGGGTATATGATATACTTGTTATTACTAATGTGATGTTTTATAACTGAAACAGTATGCGGTCTTATATTGCATATTCCTATACTTATTTGCATAAACGGATATATAATATGTGCGTACATAATATACTGCTTATATTGGTGCGTGTTCAGTATAAAATACAAAAGACCAAATGGATTTGCCATATGCCACTTTAAGAAATAGCTGTGTGCAATCTGTGGCTGGCAAAACCGAACAGGTAAATGGCGTTATCAATGGGCACATCATTATGATGTCATGCCTGCATACACATGTTCGAATAGTTCAACTATTGGTGCGTTTTATATTTGGAATAGACACATCCTGTTGAGCGATGTTGACGTGTAGTGTTGCTTTTCATGGTACTGGTGTACATACAAATGCAAAATTTCATGGATGATTTGCTGTTCCGTAGCATTTTAACGCAGTCGTTGGTTTCGTGAGAACGTTTTCACAACGTCAACCAATAAACCCGTGCTATACAAACCAATGGAAATCTACCTAAACGTGATATTGTTCATGAAGTATCGAGATCATACACATGTTCAACCGTGACTTCTAGGTCCACGGTAACAAATAACACATAAACGAGCATTGAATACTGTCTCCTAACTATCAACCAATATTATTACAATGCAGACTCGTTAATCACTGTTCAAATAAATGGTCAACACAATACGATGTTCCACACATTGATTGCAATTTATGTATAGTTTTAATTAATCTAAATCCAATTGAAATGCCAGAATCATTGAGCACAGTATCGCTCATCAGTTCGGAGCTATTTAGATAAGCCCTTTGATAAAGCATCATCATCATTTCCAACCATATGTACTGAGGCTACCGAGATTGCTTGATATATGTAATCGAGCATTCTATGTCCATGGTATCGTATAACACAAACACGAACGTTGAAAAATACGGTTATCTCCATATCAACCATCACGATTCCAATTCAGCCTCATTGATCAAATTTCAACGATTATCAAACGTACAATGTTACCGACATTTAATTGGTATTTTTTGGTGTTTAATCTAAATGAAAATCACACTGCCACAATAGGTTTCAGCGAACACATTAACACACATGGATTCGGAGTAATGACGCAAAGACCTTTGTGAAATAGTCACTATTACGCATCAAATTTACTGGAGTTACCTAGATTGGAAAACGTGCAATAACCAGCTCACCATTTGAATTACTATCTTAATGATTATTATTTGATATAATGCGTATCATACATGGCATATTTCTCTAACGTAGTGATGTGAGAATGAGTATCGATCGCGTCGATGTTGTGAGGTAGTCTCGCATTCGGGGCATTTTGTGATATGCCTTGAGATAACATACATATCACACGTAATACAACTTTCTTTATGGTGCTCATGAGTACATAGCATGTGGCGTATGGTTCATAAAACGTGTAAGTTACGTTGTAAATAACCTTACCAATTTATACTCGTAATCTCAAAAATATGTTTTCTCTTTATGTGAAAATGCAATTTAACCAACTCTTAATGTATCGAGAATGTCTTTACATTGCAGTGTGTATCCTCCGAAATGATTCTGCTCTTAGACATTGGAACCCTGAGAGTAGCTCTACGGACAAGACTGTCGGGTCACAACTGACACTAACATGTGAAACCAATTACTGGCTGAATAGCTCAAGTGCAGGTGCTCCGGTGACCACGCAAAACATAACATGCCAATTAAGTGGGGAATGGTCGCCAGATAAAAGATGTTATTTAACACGTAAGTTTAAGTCAATTTGGTCAAATTGATTCTTTGGAACACTTCAACCTGAAACATAGTCTATATGCCTTTTTCTCAAAACGTCAATCTGAACAGCTTAGAATTACCAGCTCTTGAATGCTACATGTTCATCATTATTATCAAAAACCCCGATTGTAAATGGTTTTGCAAGTGTTGCGAGTACGTACAAACACCGTTCGAATATAGTTTGGTAATGACACATGGTGACTGACAATGGCTCTTGTACATGCAGGGGCTTTTCCGTATATACCCCGTACTATTTTCGTGTGAATGTAATTGAACTATCTACTATGGCCAAGTTTGTTTAGTGCAGGATTTGGGAAGGCATTTACCTGTAAAGCTTGGCATTAACATCCCTTTAACAATATGATTATTTACTTTGTTAAAATAGGTTTAAGGACTAGTGCGGTATGTTGTGTGTGCTCCATAAATATGACGGAAGAAATAAAATAGACAAGCATTGCATTAACAGTTCGTGTTCAAGTCAGATGGTTTTTTTTCTGCTCATATATTTGAGGTATAAGTTTTCAATTAATATATGCATTATTTAATAAAATAATAAATAATTGCTCTCTGTTTCGCAGAATGTGAAAACATCCCAACCATAGACAAAGCCAATATAACATATTCGACTGAAAATAAGACTGTCAATTCGTTTGCAACTATATCATGTGGCGAAGGAAACAGGATCACGAAAGGCACTGGAAACAGCGACATGACTAGAAGTGCACAATGTGAATCGAATGGGAAGTGGAATACCACATACACATGTGAACCGAAGGGTATATGATATACTTGTTATTACTAATGTGATGTTTTATAACTGAAACAGTATGCGGTCTTATATTGCATATTCCTATACTTATTTGCATAAACGGATATATAATATGTGCGTACATAATATACTGCTTATATTGGTGCGTGTTCAGTATAAAATACAAAAGACCAAATGGATTTGCCATATGCCACTTTAAGAAATAGCTGTGTGCAATCTGTGGCTGGCAAAACCGAACAGGTAAATGGCGTTATCAATGGGCACATCATTATGATGTCATGCCTGCATACACATGTTCGAATAGTTCAACTATTGGTGCGTTTTATATTTGGAATAGACACATCCTGTTGAGCGATGTTGACGTGTAGTGTTGCTTTTCATGGTACTGGTGTACATACAAATGCAAAATTTCATGGATGATTTGCTGTTCCGTAGCATTTTAACGCAGTCGTTGGTTTCGTGAGAACGTTTTCACAACGTCAACCAATAAACCCGTGCTATACAAACCAATGGAAATCTACCTAAACGTGATATTGTTCATGAAGTATCGAGATCATACACATGTTCAACCGTGACTTCTAGGTCCACGGTAACAAATAACACATAAACGAGCATTGAATACTGTCTCCTAACTATCAACCAATATTATTACAATGCAGACTCGTTAATCACTGTTCAAATAAATGGTCAACACAATACGATGTTCCACACATTGATTGCAATTTATGTATAGTTTTAATTAATCTAAATCCAATTGAAATGCCAGAATCATTGAGCACAGTATCGCTCATCAGTTCGGAGCTATTTAGATAAGCCCTTTGATAAAGCATCATCATCATTTCCAACCATATGTACTGAGGCTACCGAGATTGCTTGATATATGTAATCGAGCATTCTATGTCCATGGTATCGTATAACACAAACACGAACGTTGAAAAATACGGTTATCTCCATATCAACCATCACGATTCCAATTCAGCCTCATTGATCAAATTTCAACGATTATCAAACGTACAATGTTACCGACATTTAATTGGTATTTTTTGGTGTTTAATCTAAATGAAAATCACACTGCCACAATAGGTTTCAGCGAACACATTAACACACATGGATTCGGAGTAATGACGCAAAGACCTTTGTGAAATAGTCACTATTACGCATCAAATTTACTGGAGTTACCTAGATTGGAAAACGTGCAATAACCAGCTCACCATTTGAATTACTATCTTAATGATTATTATTTGATATAATGCGTATCATACATGGCATATTTCTCTAACGTAGTGATGTGAGAATGAGTATCGATCGCGTCGATGTTGTGAGGTAGTCTCGCATTCGGGGCATTTTGTGATATGCCTTGAGATAACATACATATCACACGTAATACAACTTTCTTTATGGTGCTCATGAGTACATAGCATGTGGCGTATGGTTCATAAAACGTGTAAGTTACGTTGTAAATAACCTTACCAATTTATACTCGTAATCTCAAAAATATGTTTTCTCTTTATGTGAAAATGCAATTTAACCAACTCTTAATGTATCGAGAATGTCTTTACATTGCAGTGTGTATCCTCCGAAATGATTCTGCTCTTAGACATTGGAACCCTGAGAGTAGCTCTACGGACAAGACTGTCGGGTCACAACTGACACTAACATGTGAAACCAATTACTGGCTGAATAGCTCAAGTGCAGGTGCTCCGGTGACCACGCAAAACATAACATGCCAATTAAGTGGGGAATGGTCGCCAGATAAAAGATGTTATTTAACACGTAAGTTTAAGTCAATTTGGTCAAATTGATTCTTTGGAACACTTCAACCTGAAACATAGTCTATATGCCTTTTTCTCAAAACGTCAATCTGAACAGCTTAGAATTACCAGCTCTTGAATGCTACATGTTCATCATTATTATCAAAAACCCCGATTGTAAATGGTTTTGCAAGTGTTGCGAGTACGTACAAACACCGTTCGAATATAGTTTGGTAATGACACATGGTGACTGACAATGGCTCTTGTACATGCAGGGGCTTTTCCGTATATACCCCGTACTATTTTCGTGTGAATGTAATTGAACTATCTACTATGGCCAAGTTTGTTTAGTGCAGGATTTGGGAAGGCATTTACCTGTAAAGCTTGGCATTAACATCCCTTTAACAATATGATTATTTACTTTGTTAAAATAGGTTTAAGGACTAGTGCGGTATGTTGTGTGTGCTCCATAAATATGACGGAAGAAATAAAATAGACAAGCATTGCATTAACAGTTCGTGTTCAAGTCAGATGGGTTTTTTTCTGCTCATATATTTGAGGTATAAGTTTTCAATTAATATATGCATTATTTAATAAAATAATAAATAATTGCTCTCTGTTTCGCAGAATGTGAAAACATCCCAACCATAGACAAAGCCAATATAACATATTCGACTGAAAATAAGACTGTCAATTCGTTTGCAACTATATCATGTGGCGAAGGAAACAGGATCACGAAAGGCACTGGAAACAGCGACATGACTAGAAGTGCACAATGTGAATCGAATGGGAAGTGGAATACCACATACACATGTGAACCGAAGGGTATATGATATACTTGTTATTACTAATGTGATGTTTTATAACTGAAACAGTATGCGGTCTTATATTGCATATTCCTATACTTATTTGCATAAACGGATATATAATATGTGCGTACATAATATACTGCTTATATTGGTGCGTGTTCAGTATAAAATACAAAAGACCAAATGGATTTGCCATATGCCACTTTAAGAAATAGCTGTGTGCAATCTGTGGCTGGCAAAACCGAACAGGTAAATGGCGTTATCAATGGGCACATCATTATGATGTCATGCCTGCATACACATGTTCGAATAGTTCAACTATTGGTGCGTTTTATATTTGGAATAGACACATCCTGTTGAGCGATGTTGACGTGTAGTGTTGCTTTTCATGGTACTGGTGTACATACAAATGCAAAATTTCATGGATGATTTGCTGTTCCGTAGCATTTTAACGCAGTCGTTGGTTTCGTGAGAACGTTTTCACAACGTCAACCAATAAACCCGTGCTATACAAACCAATGGAAATCTACCTAAACGTGATATTGTTCATGAAGTATCGAGATCATACACATGTTCAACCGTGACTTCTAGGTCCACGGTAACAAATAACACATAAACGAGCATTGAATACTGTCTCCTAACTATCAACCAATATTATTACAATGCAGACTCGTTAATCACTGTTCAAATAAATGGTCAACACAATACGATGTTCCACACATTGATTGCAATTTATGTATAGTTTTAATTAATCTAAATCCAATTGAAATGCCAGAATCATTGAGCACAGTATCGCTCATCAGTTCGGAGCTATTTAGATAAGCCCTTTGATAAAGCATCATCATCATTTCCAACCATATGTACTGAGGCTACCGAGATTGCTTGATATATGTAATCGAGCATTCTATGTCCATGGTATCGTATAACACAAACACGAACGTTGAAAAATACGGTTATCTCCATATCAACCATCACGATTCCAATTCAGCCTCATTGATCAAATTTCAACGATTATCAAACGTACAATGTTACCGACATTTAATTGGTATTTTTTGGTGTTTAATCTAAATGAAAATCACACTGCCACAATAGGTTTCAGCGAACACATTAACACACATGGATTCGGAGTAATGACGCAAAGACCTTTGTGAAATAGTCACTATTACGCATCAAATTTACTGGAGTTACCTAGATTGGAAAACGTGCAATAACCAGCTCACCATTTGAATTACTATCTTAATGATTATTATTTGATATAATGCGTATCATACATGGCATATTTCTCTAACGTAGTGATGTGAGAATGAGTATCGATCGCGTCGATGTTGTGAGGTAGTCTCGCATTCGGGGCATTTTGTGATATGCCTTGAGATAACATACATATCACACGTAATACAACTTTCTTTATGGTGCTCATGAGTACATAGCATGTGGCGTATGGTTCATAAAACGTGTAAGTTACGTTGTAAATAACCTTACCAATTTATACTCGTAATCTCAAAAATATGTTTTCTCTTTATGTGAAAATGCAATTTAACCAACTCTTAATGTATCGAGAATGTCTTTACATTGCAGTGTGTATCCTCCGAAATGATTCTGCTCTTAGACATTGGAACCCTGAGAGTAGCTCTACGGACAAGACTGTCGGGTCACAACTGACACTAACATGTGAAACCAATTACTGGCTGAATAGCTCAAGTGCAGGTGCTCCGGTGACCACGCAAAACATAACATGCCAATTAAGTGGGGAATGGTCGCCAGATAAAAGATGTTATTTAACACGTAAGTTTAAGTCAATTTGGTCAAATTGATTCTTTGGAACACTTCAACCTGAAACATAGTCTATATGCCTTTTTCTCAAAACGTCAATCTGAACAGCTTAGAATTACCAGCTCTTGAATGCTACATGTTCATCATTATTATCAAAAACCCCGATTGTAAATGGTTTTGCAAGTGTTGCGAGTACGTACAAACACCGTTCGAATATAGTTTGGTAATGACACATGGTGACTGACAATGGCTCTTGTACATGCAGGGGCTTTTCCGTATATACCCCGTACTATTTTCGTGTGAATGTAATTGAACTATCTACTATGGCCAAGTTTGTTTAGTGCAGGATTTGGGAAGGCATTTACCTGTAAAGCTTGGCATTAACATCCCTTTAACAATATGATTATTTACTTTGTTAAAATAGGTTTAAGGACTAGTGCGGTATGTTGTGTGTGCTCCATAAATATGACGGAAGAAATAAAATAGACAAGCATTGCATTAACAGTTCGTGTTCAAGTCAGATGGGTTTTTTTCTGCTCATATATTTGAGGTATAAGTTTTCAATTAATATATGCATTATTTAATAAAATAATAAATAATTGCTCTCTGTTTCGCAGAATGTGAAAACATCCCAACCATAGACAAAGCCAATATAACATATTCGACTGAAAATAAGACTGTCAATTCGTTTGCAACTATATCATGTGGCGAAGGAAACAGGATCACGAAAGGCACTGGAAACAGCGACATGACTAGAAGTGCACAATGTGAATCGAATGGGAAGTGGAATACCACATACACATGTGAACCGAAGGGTATATGATATACTTGTTATTACTAATGTGATGTTTTATAACTGAAACAGTATGCGGTCTTATATTGCATATTCCTATACTTATTTGCATAAACGGATATATAATATGTGCGTACATAATATACTGCTTATATTGGTGCGTGTTCAGTATAAAATACAAAAGACCAAATGGATTTGCCATATGCCACTTTAAGAAATAGCTGTGTGCAATCTGTGGCTGGCAAAACCGAACAGGTAAATGGCGTTATCAATGGGCACATCATTATGATGTCATGCCTGCATACACATGTTCGAATAGTTCAACTATTGGTGCGTTTTATATTTGGAATAGACACATCCTGTTGAGCGATGTTGACGTGTAGTGTTGCTTTTCATGGTACTGGTGTACATACAAATGCAAAATTTCATGGATGATTTGCTGTTCCGTAGCATTTTAACGCAGTCGTTGGTTTCGTGAGAACGTTTTCACAACGTCAACCAATAAACCCGTGCTATACAAACCAATGGAAATCTACCTAAACGTGATATTGTTCATGAAGTATCGAGATCATACACATGTTCAACCGTGACTTCTAGGTCCACGGTAACAAATAACACATAAACGAGCATTGAATACTGTCTCCTAACTATCAACCAATATTATTACAATGCAGACTCGTTAATCACTGTTCAAATAAATGGTCAACACAATACGATGTTCCACACATTGATTGCAATTTATGTATAGTTTTAATTAATCTAAATCCAATTGAAATGCCAGAATCATTGAGCACAGTATCGCTCATCAGTTCGGAGCTATTTAGATAAGCCCTTTGATAAAGCATCATCATCATTTCCAACCATATGTACTGAGGCTACCGAGATTGCTTGATATATGTAATCGAGCATTCTATGTCCATGGTATCGTATAACACAAACACGAACGTTGAAAAATACGGTTATCTCCATATCAACCATCACGATTCCAATTCAGCCTCATTGATCAAATTTCAACGATTATCAAACGTACAATGTTACCGACATTTAATTGGTATTTTTTGGTGTTTAATCTAAATGAAAATCACACTGCCACAATAGGTTTCAGCGAACACATTAACACACATGGATTCGGAGTAATGACGCAAAGACCTTTGTGAAATAGTCACTATTACGCATCAAATTTACTGGAGTTACCTAGATTGGAAAACGTGCAATAACCAGCTCACCATTTGAATTACTATCTTAATGATTATTATTTGATATAATGCGTATCATACATGGCATATTTCTCTAACGTAGTGATGTGAGAATGAGTATCGATCGCGTCGATGTTGTGAGGTAGTCTCGCATTCGGGGCATTTTGTGATATGCCTTGAGATAACATACATATCACACGTAATACAACTTTCTTTATGGTGCTCATGAGTACATAGCATGTGGCGTATGGTTCATAAAACGTGTAAGTTACGTTGTAAATAACCTTACCAATTTATACTCGTAATCTCAAAAATATGTTTTCTCTTTATGTGAAAATGCAATTTAACCAACTCTTAATGTATCGAGAATGTCTTTACATTGCAGTGTGTATCCTCCGAAATGATTCTGCTCTTAGACATTGGAACCCTGAGAGTAGCTCTACGGACAAGACTGTCGGGTCACAACTGACACTAACATGTGAAACCAATTACTGGCTGAATAGCTCAAGTGCAGGTGCTCCGGTGACCACGCAAAACATAACATGCCAATTAAGTGGGGAATGGTCGCCAGATAAAAGATGTTATTTAACACGTAAGTTTAAGTCAATTTGGTCAAATTGATTCTTTGGAACACTTCAACCTGAAACATAGTCTATATGCCTTTTTCTCAAAACGTCAATCTGAACAGCTTAGAATTACCAGCTCTTGAATGCTACATGTTCATCATTATTATCAAAAACCCCGATTGTAAATGGTTTTGCAAGTGTTGCGAGTACGTACAAACACCGTTCGAATATAGTTTGGTAATGACACATGGTGACTGACAATGGCTCTTGTACATGCAGGGGCTTTTCCGTATATACCCCGTACTATTTTCGTGTGAATGTAATTGAACTATCTACTATGGCCAAGTTTGTTTAGTGCAGGATTTGGGAAGGCATTTACCTGTAAAGCTTGGCATTAACATCCCTTTAACAATATGATTATTTACTTTGTTAAAATAGGTTTAAGGACTAGTGCGGTATGTTGTGTGTGCTCCATAAATATGACGGAAGAAATAAAATAGACAAGCATTGCATTAACAGTTCGTGTTCAAGTCAGATGGGTTTTTTTTCTGCTCATATATTTGAGGTATAAGTTTTCAATTAATATATGCATTATTTAATAAAATAATAAATAATTGCTCTCTGTTTCGCAGAATGTGAAAACATCCCAACCATAGACAAAGCCAATATAACATATTCGACTGAAAATAAGACTGTCAATTCGTTTGCAACTATATCATGTGGCGAAGGAAACAGGATCACGAAAGGCACTGGAAACAGCGACATGACTAGAAGTGCACAATGTGAATCGAATGGGAAGTGGAATACCACATACACATGTGAACCGAAGGGTATATGATATACTTGTTATTACTAATGTGATGTTTTATAACTGAAACAGTATGCGGTCTTATATTGCATATTCCTATACTTATTTGCATAAACGGATATATAATATGTGCGTACATAATATACTGCTTATATTGGTGCGTGTTCAGTATAAAATACAAAAGACCAAATGGATTTGCCATATGCCACTTTAAGAAATAGCTGTGTGCAATCTGTGGCTGGCAAAACCGAACAGGTAAATGGCGTTATCAATGGGCACATCATTATGATGTCATGCCTGCATACACATGTTCGAATAGTTCAACTATTGGTGCGTTTTATATTTGGAATAGACACATCCTGTTGAGCGATGTTGACGTGTAGTGTTGCTTTTCATGGTACTGGTGTACATACAAATGCAAAATTTCATGGATGATTTGCTGTTCCGTAGCATTTTAACGCAGTCGTTGGTTTCGTGAGAACGTTTTCACAACGTCAACCAATAAACCCGTGCTATACAAACCAATGGAAATCTACCTAAACGTGATATTGTTCATGAAGTATCGAGATCATACACATGTTCAACCGTGACTTCTAGGTCCACGGTAACAAATAACACATAAACGAGCATTGAATACTGTCTCCTAACTATCAACCAATATTATTACAATGCAGACTCGTTAATCACTGTTCAAATAAATGGTCAACACAATACGATGTTCCACACATTGATTGCAATTTATGTATAGTTTTAATTAATCTAAATCCAATTGAAATGCCAGAATCATTGAGCACAGTATCGCTCATCAGTTCGGAGCTATTTAGATAAGCCCTTTGATAAAGCATCATCATCATTTCCAACCATATGTACTGAGGCTACCGAGATTGCTTGATATATGTAATCGAGCATTCTATGTCCATGGTATCGTATAACACAAACACGAACGTTGAAAAATACGGTTATCTCCATATCAACCATCACGATTCCAATTCAGCCTCATTGATCAAATTTCAACGATTATCAAACGTACAATGTTACCGACATTTAATTGGTATTTTTTGGTGTTTAATCTAAATGAAAATCACACTGCCACAATAGGTTTCAGCGAACACATTAACACACATGGATTCGGAGTAATGACGCAAAGACCTTTGTGAAATAGTCACTATTACGCATCAAATTTACTGGAGTTACCTAGATTGGAAAACGTGCAATAACAAGCTCACCATTTGAATTACTATCTTAATGATTATTATTTGATATAATGCGTATCATACATGGCATATTTCTCTAACGTAGTGATGTGAGAATGAGTATCGATCGCGTCGATGTTGTGAGGTAGTCTCGCATTCGGGGCATTTTGTGATATGCCTTGAGATAACATACATATCACACGTAATACAACTTTCTTTATGGTGCTCATGAGTACATAGCATGTGGCGTATGGTTCATAAAACGTGTAAGTTACGTTGTAAATAACCTTACCAATTTATACTCGTAATCTCAAAAATATGTTTTCTCTTTATGTGAAAATGCAATTTAACCAACTCTTAATGTATCGAGAATGTCTTTACATTGCAGTGTGTATCCTCCGAAATGATTCTGCTCTTAGACATTGGAACCCTGAGAGTAGCTCTACGGACAAGACTGTCGGGTCACAACTGACACTAACATGTGAAACCAATTACTGGCTGAATAGCTCAAGTGCAGGTGCTCCGGTGACCACGCAAAACATAACATGCCAATTAAGTGGGGAATGGTCGCCAGATAAAAGATGTTATTTAACACGTAAGTTTAAGTCAATTTGGTCAAATTGATTCTTTGGAACACTTCAACCTGAAACATAGTCTATATGCCTTTTTCTCAAAACGTCAATCTGAACAGCTTAGAATTACCAGCTCTTGAATGCTACATGTTCATCATTATTATCAAAAACCCCGATTGTAAATGGTTTTGCAAGTGTTGCGAGTACGTACAAACACCGTTCGAATATAGTTTGGTAATGACACATGGTGACTGACAATGGCTCTTGTACATGCAGGGGCTTTTCCGTATATACCCCGTACTATTTTCGTGTGAATGTAATTGAACTATCTACTATGGCCAAGTTTGTTTAGTGCAGGATTTGGGAAGGCATTTACCTGTAAAGCTTGGCATTAACATCCCTTTAACAATATGATTATTTACTTTGTTAAAATAGGTTTAAGGACTAGTGCGGTATGTTGTGTGTGCTCCATAAATATGACGGAAGAAATAAAATAGACAAGCATTGCATTAACAGTTCGTGTTCAAGTCAGATGGGTTTTTTTTCTGCTCATATATTTGAGGTATAAGTTTTCAATTAATATATGCATTATTTAATAAAATAATAAATAATTGCTCTCTGTTTCGCAGAATGTGAAAACATCCCAACCATAGACAAAGCCAATATAACATATTCGACTGAAAATAAGACTGTCAATTCGTTTGCAACTATATCATGTGGCGAAGGAAACAGGATCACGAAAGGCACTGGAAACAGCGACATGACTAGAAGTGCACAATGTGAATCGAATGGGAAGTGGAATACCACATACACATGTGAACCGAAGGGTATATGATATACTTGTTATTACTAATGTGATGTTTTATAACTGAAACAGTATGCGGTCTTATATTGCATATTCCTATACTTATTTGCATAAACGGATATATAATATGTGCGTACATAATATACTGCTTATATTGGTGCGTGTTCAGTATAAAATACAAAAGACCAAATGGATTTGCCATATGCCACTTTAAGAAATAGCTGTGTGCAATCTGTGGCTGGCAAAACCGAACAGGTAAATGGCGTTATCAATGGGCACATCATTATGATGTCATGCCTGCATACACATGTTCGAATAGTTCAACTATTGGTGCGTTTTATATTTGGAATAGACACATCCTGTTGAGCGATGTTGACGTGTAGTGTTGCTTTTCATGGTACTGGTGTACATACAAATGCAAAATTTCATGGATGATTTGCTGTTCCGTAGCATTTTAACGCAGTCGTTGGTTTCGTGAGAACGTTTTCACAACGTCAACCAATAAACCCGTGCTATACAAACCAATGGAAATCTACCTAAACGTGATATT
Organism: Dreissena polymorpha; assembly: GCF_020536995.1. Lineage (NCBI taxonomy): Eukaryota > Metazoa > Mollusca > Bivalvia > Myida > Dreissenidae > Dreissena > Dreissena polymorpha. Next base: position 51,981,506 of record NC_068358.1, on the reverse strand, counting down.
GTTCATGAAGTATCGAGATCATACACATGTTCAACCGTGACTTCTAGGTCCACGGTAACAAATAACACATAAACGAGCATTGAATACTGTCTCCTAACTATCAACCAATATTATTACAATGCAGACTCGTTAATCACTGTTCAAATAAATGGTCAACACAATACGATGTTCCACACATTGATTGCAATTTATGTATAGTTTTAATTAATCTAAATCCAATTGAAATGCCAGAATCATTGAGCACAGTATCGCTCATCAGTTCGGAGCTATTTAGATAAGCCCTTTGATAAAGCATCATCATCATTTCCAACCATATGTACTGAGGCTACCGAGATTGCTTGATATATGTAATCGAGCATTCTATGTCCATGGTATCGTATAACACAAACACGAACGTTGAAAAATACGGTTATCTCCATATCAACCATCACGATTCCAATTCAGCCTCATTGATCAAATTTCAACGATTATCAAACGTACAATGTTACCGACATTTAATTGGTATTTTTTGGTGTTTAATCTAAATGAAAATCACACTGCCACAATAGGTTTCAGCGAACACATTAACACACATGGATTCGGAGTAATGACGCAAAGACCTTTGTGAAATAGTCACTATTACGCATCAAATTTACTGGAGTTACCTAGATTGGAAAACGTGCAATAACAAGCTCACCATTTGAATTACTATCTTAATGATTATTATTTGATATAATGCGTATCATACATGGCATATTTCTCTAACGTAGTGATGTGAGAATGAGTATCGATCGCGTCGATGTTGTGAGGTAGTCTCGCATTCGGGGCATTTTGTGATATGCCTTGAGATAACATACATATCACACGTAATACAACTTTCTTTATGGTGCTCATGAGTACATAGCATGTGGCGTATGGTTCATAAAACGTGTAAGTTACGTTGTAAATAACCTTACCAATTTATACTCGTAATCTCAAAAATATGTTTTCTCTTTATGTGAAAATGCAATTTAACCAACTCTTAATGTATCGAGAATGTCTTTACATTGCAGTGTGTATCCTCCGAAATGATTCTGCTCTTAGACATTGGAACCCTGAGAGTAGCTCTACGGACAAGACTGTCGGGTCACAACTGACACTAACATGTGAAACCAATTACTGGCTGAATAGCTCAAGTGCAGGTGCTCCGGTGACCACGCAAAACATAACATGCCAATTAAGTGGGGAATGGTCGCCAGATAAAAGATGTTATTTAACACGTAAGTTTAAGTCAATTTGGTCAAATTGATTCTTTGGAACACTTCAACCTGAAACATAGTCTATATGCCTTTTTCTCAAAACGTCAATCTGAACAGCTTAGAATTACCAGCTCTTGAATGCTACATGTTCATCATTATTATCAAAAACCCCGATTGTAAATGGTTTTGCAAGTGTTGCGAGTACGTACAAACACCGTTCGAATATAGTTTGGTAATGACACATGGTGACTGACAATGGCTCTTGTACATGCAGGGGCTTTTCCGTATATACCCCGTACTATTTTCGTGTGAATGTAATTGAACTATCTACTATGGCCAAGTTTGTTTAGTGCAGGATTTGGGAAGGCATTTACCTGTAAAGCTTGGCATTAACATCCCTTTAACAATATGATTATTTACTTTGTTAAAATAGGTTTAAGGACTAGTGCGGTATGTTGTGTGTGCTCCATAAATATGACGGAAGAAATAAAATAGACAAGCATTGCATTAACAGTTCGTGTTCAAGTCAGATGGGTTTTTTTCTGCTCATATATTTGAGGTATAAGTTTTCAATTAATATATGCATTATTTAATAAAATAATAAATAATTGCTCTCTGTTTCGCAGAATGTGAAAACATCCCAACCATAGACAAAGCCAATATAACATATTCGACTGAAAATAAGACTGTCAATTCGTTTGCAACTATATCATGTGGCGAAGGAAACAGGATCACGAAAGGCACTGGAAACAGCGACATGACTAGAAGTGCACAATGTGAATCGAATGGGAAGTGGAATACCACATACACATGTGAACCGAAGGGTATATGATATACTTGTTATTACTAATGTGATGTTTTATAACTGAAACAGTATGCGGTCTTATATTGCATATTCCTATACTTATTTGCATAAACGGATATATAATATGTGCGTACATAATATACTGCTTATATTGGTGCGTGTTCAGTATAAAATACAAAAGACCAAATGGATTTGCCATATGCCACTTTAAGAAATAGCTGTGTGCAATCTGTGGCTGGCAAAACCGAACAGGTAAATGGCGTTATCAATGGGCACATCATTATGATGTCATGCCTGCATACACATGTTCGAATAGTTCAACTATTGGTGCGTTTTATATTTGGAATAGACACATCCTGTTGAGCGATGTTGACGTGTAGTGTTGCTTTTCATGGTACTGGTGTACATACAAATGCAAAATTTCATGGATGATTTGCTGTTCCGTAGCATTTTAACGCAGTCGTTGGTTTCGTGAGAACGTTTTCACAACGTCAACCAATAAACCCGTGCTATACAAACCAATGGAAATCTACCTAAACGTGATATTGTTCATGAAGTATCGAGATCATACACATGTTCAACCGTGACTTCTAGGTCCACGGTAACAAATAACACATAAACGAGCATTGAATACTGTCTCCTAACTATCAACCAATATTATTACAATGCAGACTCGTTAATCACTGTTCAAATAAATGGTCAACACAATACGATGTTCCACACATTGATTGCAATTTATGTATAGTTTTAATTAATCTAAATCCAATTGAAATGCCAGAATCATTGAGCACAGTATCGCTCATCAGTTCGGAGCTATTTAGATAAGCCCTTTGATAAAGCATCATCATCATTTCCAACCATATGTACTGAGGCTACCGAGATTGCTTGATATATGTAATCGAGCATTCTATGTCCATGGTATCGTATAACACAAACACGAACGTTGAAAAATACGGTTATCTCCATATCAACCATCACGATTCCAATTCAGCCTCATTGATCAAATTTCAACGATTATCAAACGTACAATGTTACCGACATTTAATTGGTATTGTTTGGTGTTTAATCTAAATGAAAATCACACTGCCACAATAGGTTTCAGCGAACACATTAACACACATGGATTCGGAGTAATGACGCAAAGACCTTTGTGAAATAGTCACTATTACGCATCAAATTTACTGGAGTTACCTAGATTGGAAAACAGTGCAATAACCAGCTCACCATTTGAATTACTATCTTAATGATTATTATTTGATATAATGCGTATCATACATGGCATATTTCTCTAACGTAGTGATGTGAGAATGAGTATCGATCGCGTCGATGTTGTGAGGTAGTCTCGCATTCGGGGCATTTTGTGATATGCCTTGAGATAACATACATATCACACGTAATACAACTTTCTTTATGGTTCTCATGAGTACATAGCATGTGGCGTATGGTTCATAAAACGTGTAAGTTACGTTGTAAATAACCTTACCAATTTATACTCGTAATCTCAAAAATATGTTTTCTCTTTATGTGAAAATGCAATTTAACCAACTCTTAATGTATCGAGAATGTCTTTACATTGCAGTGTGTATCCTCCGAAATGATTCTGCTCTTAGACATTGGAACCCTGAGAGTAGCTCTACGGACAAGACTGTCGGGTCACAACTGACACTAACATGTGAAACCAATTACTGGCTGAATAGCTCAAGTGCAGGTGCTCCGGTGACCACGCAAAACATAACATGCCAATTAAGTGGGGAATGGTCGCCAGATAAAAGATGTTATTTAACACGTAAGTTTAAGTCAATTTGGTCAAATTGATTCTTTGGAACACTTCAACCTGAAACATAGTCTATATGCCTTTTTCTCAAAACGTCAATCTGAACAGCTTAGAATTACCAGCTCTTGAATGCTACATGTTCATCATTATTATCAAAAACCCCGATTGTAAATGGTTTTGCAAGTGTTGCGAGTACGTACAAACACCGTTCGAATATAGTTTGGTAATGACACATGGTGACTGACAATGGCTCTTGTACATGCAGGGGCTTTTCCGTATATACCCCGTACTATTTTCGTGTGAATGTAATTGAACTATCTACTATGGCCAAGTTTGTTTAGTGCAGGATTTGGGAAGGCATTTACCTGTAAAGCTTGGCATTAACATCCCTTTAACAATATGATTATTTACTTTGTTAAAATAGGTTTAAGGACTAGTGCGGTATGTTGTGTGTGCTCCATAAATATGACGGAAGAAATAAAATAGACAAGCATTGCATTAACAGTTCGTGTTCAAGTCAGATGGTTTTTTTTCTGCTCATATATTTGAGGTATAAGTTTTCAATTAATATATGCATTATTTAATAAAATAATAAATAATTGCTCTCTGTTTCGCAGAATGTGAAAACATCCCAACCATAGACAAAGCCAATATAACATATTCGACTGAAAATAAGACTGTCAATTCGTTTGCAACTATATCATGTGGCGAAGGAAACAGGATTACGAATGGCACGGGAAACATCGACATGACTAGAAGTGCACGATGTCAACCGAATGGGCTGTGGAATTCGACATACGCATGTGAATCGAAGGGTATATGTTATACTTGTTATTACTTATGTGATGTTTTATAACTGAAACAGTCTGCGGTCTTATATTGCGTGTTTCTATACTCATTTGCTTAAACGGATATATAATGTATGCGTACAATGTAATATATTACTTATATTGGTGCGTGTGGAGTATACAATACAACAGACCAAATGGACTTGCCATAAGCCACTTTGGTAAATACTTGTGTGCAGTCTGTGGCTGGCAAAACCGAACAAGAACATGTTGTTATTAATGGGCACATCATTATGACGGCATACTTACATGCAAATGTTTGAATAGTAAAACGGTGTGTTATTTTAATGTTCAAAATGTATGAAAGTTTTATTGGTGTGTAGTTTTGCTTTAGATCATACTAATAATGTTATTCCTGCGAGTATGAATGGTTTTCGTTCTGTTGCGCTGTATCGCATTTGTAGATTGTGTGAAATTCTTTTCACAATGTTAAAAACTTAACACGTGCAATACAATCCAATGTTAATTTATCTAAACATATGATTTCCTATAAATTCTGGAGATCCTACATATGTTTTTATACAATTGATGCTCCTTCATGTTCGGACAGATTGTTGCGATCATTTTCTGAGTTCATTTAGTCTTGTAAGACAGGTCTTAATAAGTATACATCGGTGTGTCGCTGTAGAGGTTATTGAAGCGTTATTTTACAGATTGTGGTGAATTTACAATCGACAACCAAACGGCCCATAATACAAAAATAATATGGAATAGAGCAAACCTCTTTGGAGATGTCGCTACTGTAAGCTGCATTGAGGGATACAGAATCAAGGGACCACACATCAACGATCTTGTATCAGAGAATATCACATGTGGGGCCGATGGCCGTTGGAGAAATATATCTGGATGCGAACCTAAAGGTACATTGATCGTTGATCTTATAAAGAGTTGTGTTCTTTTACGATAACAATTCATCAGTACACAGCAGTTCGTTTAAGAATTCGTAAAATGCTTACTTATTGCAGATATTGCGAACGCTGACTTAAGACACATAATGGGACTTGTACTTATTTTTTCTCAAGCCTTTAAATCCAATAATTACGAATGATAGCAATTTATTGAGGTAGAGAACACACAAACTTCGTGGAATAGTGTTTTAATACGCACTATTTTCGCCTTTGTATTTGTAATCTTATTATTGGTTTAATTCTTGCAAAATGTGAGGCATTCACTCATTCATTCATTATATATATATATACTCACAATATTACAGATTGTGGAAGACCAAATGAACCAGACCATGGCTGGGTGAATATCTCGAATGGAACAGCTGTAGGAAACACGGTAAAATTCTACTGTAATATAGGCTATACTGTAGATGGAAACAATATAACAACATGCCTTAACAACAACACATGGAGCCGTCCGACACCAGAGTGCAAAATCAACGGTAAGAAAAATTTACACATTTATTGATTCTGCATAAGCACGCAGCATATTAATGTGATAGTAATTGTCCGAAACAACTTGAAACATTTTCATGGCTTATGTCACACATTGTAATATGAAAAAAATTATAAAACACATTTTAATTTGAGAATCTTATATCAAATGTGTCAAATCCACGCAGTTAATAAGACGAGGTTACATGTGTATGTTGTTTGAGGTAATACCGACATGCTAGGGTGCAAACGTCAACATATCAGTAAAGCAAATAAGCACACATTTAAATAGTCTAATAATACTTTATATTAAATAATTTCCATTTCAAAAATGTTTATGTAATTACTTATAATTAAAAAGGTGCGTGCTGAAAACGCTGCATAGATGGTATTTTTGATACACTTTTAATAGATTGTGGAAATCTGACGCAACCGCAACACGGAAATGTGGATACCTCTAACGGAATAACATATCTTTCTATCGCCGTATACTCATGCAACGTTGGCTACACGCTGTCTGGCAATGTATCCCGTCTTTGTTACGCAAACAGGACATGGAGTGACCAACCACCGATATGCATAATCAACAGTATGGGCCATGTTTTTTATGAGTTACGTACTACTTATAGTGCGTGTCACTTTTAAAACGATTTAGTTTTGTTTAAATTACAAATAAGCGATTGTATAATCTCTTTTACATACATAAAGTATGTAAATATATTATATAAATATGTTCGATATTTTGTCTTTTTTGTTAACATACCGATTATATTAATATATATATTCAATTCCATCCTCTTTAAAATAATTCCTGCTTGCTAATGAGTCATAACTTGTCACTCTTGGCAGATTGTAAAGATCCGAACCCCATATCAAATGGTAACTACACCCTTTTGAACGGCACAACGACATACGAGTCGACGGTTCGGTATTCGTGTGATGCGGGGTATTCACTGTACGGTACCGACATTAGACGTTGTCTTGCCAACAGAAGCTGGACGCCACTTGATGTCAACTGTACAATTAAAGGTATAGGTGTCCTTCAATAAACGAGCGCGATTGTTTAACATGTATCATTCAATCGACACAAGGTATAAACTGTATAAATGCAACATCAGACGTAAACAACAGTCAATGAACATGCGTAGTTAAACTGTTATTTATATATTGTTAAGTATTCATTTTACAAATAAGCGGAAACTGTTTCATATTCGAGTATATATGGTCCAGGTTACTTTAAAAGATTTCATTGCCTTGCACTACTCGGTCTTAACACTCAATATGCTAAAGCGTGTATATCCAATAACAGGCCTGATTATTACCGATTTAAAAAAAATAATTACGTTAAATATTAACAAACTGACGTCACGAGCAGATTATTTATGCGGATCTTTTTAAAACGCAAAAACCTTGTGTTTTTGCAGTTTCCTGTTATTTCGAACGATTTAATGATACATATGAATGACTTATACAATATTGTAAAGTATGAGTCATGTATATTGTATCTCTCCATTTACAAAATGCTATTTTCATATACTGTTTCATGTTTATGACATAGATGTTGTTCATTTCTTTTCGTTCCCTCTTATATATTATTAAATTTATATACATGTTGTATTGACATTTGACGTGTATCATTAGTTGTCATGCCAAAGCGTTTCGTAAATAAACATCAGTAATTGTAATACTTACCTGTCTTTGTTGACAATTTAGCAAGGAATTCTCTGCATCTTCCGCAATTTTTAACGTTAATGTTGGGTATAATCCGTAGCACTTTCGCGTATTAGCCCGTAATACATTATGTTTTATTTATCCGTTTTGATTCAGCGCTGATCATATCGGCCCGATCCGATTTGCTATATCTGAAAAGTATCCGTTCGACGAACTTCGACTGAACAACATGTCCACGCTTAGTTATAGTCAACGGCGATACATACAATTAGGCCATATAATAAGCATATTTGAAAATACGATTATTCAAAGACGCACACAGTTTGAATAATTGACTTATAAAATACAACCAAAACTGTTGGTTAGGTCGATCACACTGTTTAAGATTTAAAATGAGTCATCAAACAAAATCTTATAAACAGGGAGCTTACCTCAATGATAACTTGTATGATAACTTAAAACAATACAATAAAGCGCTATGCTGTTTCATTTTCCGTTCTTCCATCCATTAATCTAAAGTAAAAATAGACGACAGTATATTTTTGAAAACATTTGTATCGAATGCCAACCATTCATACAACAAACACGTAGCCTCTGGTTATAACGATTTATGTAATTGTTATTAAAATTTCAAATTATTAATGAACAAGACACAATCCGGAATATACGATGGATTCGTTAATTGCTAATGTATTCAACTTATTTGTATTACTTAACTGTTCAAAAACAAAACAAAATACGTCAGAATCGTGTCCCGAACATGCAGATAGTCTAGCTTAAAATCGTGTGTTTCATCACATAAATTGCGTTATCCGAGATATGTTATAAATTGCACATTCAGTAGAATTGACATACAAGTGTGGAACACTGGTTTTGTAAAAACATGTTAGTGAAGTAACAAAATATGATAATTTGTATATGATACAATAACATAGACTTGGGTCGAATGTCTATAATTGATCCTAGTTGTATAACGCGTCTCAGGGCAAAGGCTCTCGGGCGATAATATTGGCAGTGGGCTTGTTATAGACCCCCGGCCCAGATCTGTCGTAGATTACTGCCTAATTCTAAAATATAACTTATATGGTAAGTGTCTCTGTTCATTGGTTCATGTTGTAAACTATGTATAATACCCTAAATTTCAGATTGTTTTGATAAAGTTTTGCCCGAGTTCGCGAATGTAACTTTCTGGAACGGAACAGTGTACAAGTCCATAGCAACTGTAAAATGTAAAGAGGGATACAGAATATTCGGTCGTAACAATAACTGGTTAACAGCGGAAAACATAACGTGCACGGCCTACGGCAACTGGTCTAAATATTCTGGTTGTGAAAAGAAAGGTATTGATGCATGACTATATACATTTATATTAATTGATTGCTTTAAGATAAGGCTATTTCGTCAATGCTTGAAAAATTAGTGCTAGTACACGCATATAATCATATATAGAACGGTGTTTAAGATGTCAGAGCACAATAGTTCATTTATTTAATTTCAAACGATGTTGCTATTGTGAACTACTGTTAATTACGAAAAGCTGCATATGTTTAAGTCAAAATATACTACCTTCTTCTGGAATTTAGATTGGGTGTTTCGTATATAGTTTACTCGCTTTGAAGACATTATCGTGCATATTTGTGTGCATGCATTTTGTTACTGTCAATTTATTATTATTTCGTGTGAATGGGTGCGAGTTAGCGAGTTATACATGACTATCACGTTCTATTATAGACTGTGGTAAAAAAGAGTCATACGATAACGCTTATGTGCACTGGACAAATGAGACACGGTTTGAGTCTTCGGTAAAAGTTCAGTGCGAAGAAGGATATCGAATAAACGGTAGTCATGACAATAACGTAACCTATGAAGAGATAAAATGCCAGGCGAATGGTCATTGGTCGACACCACTAGGATGTATCAAAAAAGGTAATGATGGTCGTATAATTATTATCATGATAATTAATAATATAAATATAGTGTATAATAATGGTATTATAAACATTTAATAAGAAGAATGCTTTTTATTCTTCTTCTTCTACTTCTTCTTCTTCTTCTTCTTCTTCTTCTTCTACTTCTTCTTCTTCTTCTTCTTCTTCTTCTTCTTCTTCTTATTATTATTATTAATATTTTTATTATCAGAATTATCATTAATATTATTTTGTATCATGAGTATGTGTTTTATTTTATATTCTATTATTATTATTATTATTATTATTATTATTATTATTATTATTATTATTATTTGATTATTATTATTATCATTAATATTTTTATCATCATCATTATTGTACGTATTCGATATAGTTCAATCCAGTGTGTGTCTGTCTCTTAGAATGCCCAACGGATATCGATGTTAATCACGGTAATGTGACATATTATGGGCGTCTTTACCGTGACATCGCCTCTATAAGATGCTCACCGGGTTATAGAATTAATGGCACGGAAGGCAACAACATCGTCAATGAAACTGTGAAGTGTCAATCAACGGGCAGATGGCAACTTCCAAGTGGTTGTGTTCGAAAAGGTATGTTCGCATCATGAATAACTTACGTCAAGTACGTATTACTCACACTATAACCATTATATTTATGTTAGTTTTTTATGTTGCATACGCTTAAAGTAGCAATTGTTTTTGTTTACGTGTACATGTATAACCGAACTCTGCATTTACATCACTATCATACGAATACGAAGTTTCGTTTTAAAAGAAATATTCCTTACCATCAAGCACAAACTGTGAAATTCACTAAACATATTTTACCATGACCATGCCGTTAGAAAGTTACGCTTTTAAATTCCGTATAAATAATATACATGGTTTACAATTTGCAACGAGCTATTCAATGTCGTTGTGGAAGTAAGTATTTATACTATTGAAAGAGGGTTTAATTTCAGATTGTTTAGACAAAGAACAACCCGCTTATGCGAGTGTTAATTACTTGAACGGTACTCTTTACGAAGCAATAGCAGTCAGCACATGCCGAGAGGGTTACCGTATCAAAGAAAGAAACACAAATGCCAATGTATCGGAGGCAATACAGTGTCTGGATACGGGATTATGGTCTCAAGCATCAGGATGTGAACGAAAAGGTGCTTAAACATATGTTGTATTTGAAACGATTGTGTTCCATAGTGTGTTACTATCGTAAAAATAAAACTTATAATTCAATTCAAATGAACAGTTATTAAATATAAATATCCGCACGGCTGCCTTGGCTGTTATCTCAGTTGTATACATTGGTGTTTATGTTTTCATGTGTTTTGTCTTGTTTCTGAATGTTTCGCTATTGATCTCTTGCTTAAGTACAGGACTTGTAAGTAATCTGTATAATGATCTCTTATTGATAAAACTGTAATTGTGTTTTCTATTTGACATTTTATGACAAATTCATTAAGCATGGCCTGGTAATTTTGACAAAACGAGTTTTGACCTGAATGCATTTGTTATTATTTTTATTTACAAAAATCTACATTGTTAAAATAGCGTTAGCTTATTTACATAAACTTTCGAGTAGACTTATGAAATGCCCTAACTAAAGAGCAGAATCGTCGTTCGAACACATATGCGTTACATATTTATAATGCGTATAATTATGTTATATTATAGACTGCGGATCAGATGTAACCGTAAACAATGCCAATGTCAGCCTGCAACCATCTGGCAATACTTTATACGATGCCCATGCCACTGTAACATGCCTTACTGGATATAGGCTCTACAGACAACATGACAATCATCAGGTGGATGAAAAAATCCAGTGTCTCTCAAACGGATCCTGGAAACTTTCATTGGGCTGTGAACGGAAAGGTTAAACACTTGGAAACGCTCTAAAAATTTGTTCCGTAAAAATATGCGTTTTATCTTCCTTTGTGTGTAGGTAGAGTCAAATTAATACAACAGTATGGTTTTATTAGGTAACTCTGTAATCATATTATCACTTTTTATGTTCTTAGTTACATTATGTAATAACTTTTAAGATTAAGAAAGACTTTAAAATGACAAAATACAAAAGCTTCATTACATTTGTAAAATACAGATACATGTGTACATGAATAAGTAAAATAATAGTTTTGAATAACATGTATGCATGTATTTGAATTTTTAGTATCATTTGTTATCATATTTCATGTTTGAATGTGTATTGTTTTATAACATGAACTAAATTTTAAAAGATTGTGGAAATGAGTTGAACCAAAGAAATGCCAACGTGACGTTTCCGAACGGCACAACGTATCAGTCAACTGCCAAGGTTCAGTGCATAGACGGGTACCGTTTACATGGGCTATACGACAACAATAAAACGGTCGAACACATTCCATGCACTGATGGCGGCTTTTGGGACCTGCCACATGGGTGCGAAAGAAAAGGTATAACAAAGCAAAAGCACACTACTACGATTTCAAATAGATGTTAACGATTAACACTTTATGTGAACAAGGTTCACGCCGAAAAACCTTAAGTTTACTGTTGTTGTTAATTTTTACTTGCTCATATTAATATGCCTATTTAATTGACGTTTGTTTATCAGCCATGTATTACTAACCAAGAATTTAACTGATTATTAAATTAGCTTTCGATACGTGTTCTTGAATGTAATTATCATTAGATTATACTTATTTTACTGTTTACATCGTTAAGGGTCCATTCTTTAATGCATAAACATTGGCCGCATGTTATACCTACACATTTATCATCTAATAATTCCTCACCGATCTTTTAATGTCATAAACACTGACCTGCTATCCCTAGCTTTCTCCTTTGCAAGGGGAATTAAATCATCCGGAATTTTAACTGGGAATCGGCCACCTCAATACCGTAATACAGGCCTGGTTAAACATAGTGCAATGCAACCTAGGCAAAAATCGGTAACCTACTCTCAATATTCTTTCCGGATCGACCAGGTGTATACGTGTCTTTTACGGCTCTAAATTGAAAATTGTTTTTCGATTTTTTTGACTTGGTTGATTGGGGTTTTTAATAGATAAATTGTGTTATTTATCTTTTTACTTCTCATTTGGATTAATTTATGTGGATATAATGGACTTTTGTTTCATTTGTAATGTAAGCCATGCTTGCTTTTATCGAACAATGGTTTATTTCTACCATGCTGGGTGTTTTCAGGCGCAAACGACCACGTGCAAAACGTGCTTTTCTAATACATTGCTAGAACGTGCAAAGCATGTTCTTCTAATGTGTTACGAGATCGTGCAAAGCGTGTTCTTCTATTGACAGATTGTTTATCATTTGCCATTGTGTGCAATAATGATTTTAACGTTCCGTGTGACAATCTAATTGATCGTCATTTTATTTTTCATCTGTTTTGAATTAAACTTTTGTTTAATTTATGATCTACGGCAGTGTTATTATATGTAAAATTGACTTTTTCTTTTACAATAATAAATGAGAGAATGTTAATTATTTTCGTTATTGGCAAATAATGATTTTATGTGCCGTAGGATAATCTGGTTTGTGACCAGTTTATTGTTGAATATGTTTTGCTCTTGTTTTTCAAGATGATGGCCGCAGATACAAGAGTTGATAAATACCCAGTGACTTCGCAGAACATGGATGACAAGTTGCAGCATCAGTCACCGGGTACCAGGCACAATGGCGACCGTACTGAGCTTATTTAGTTAAACAGTCGGTCAACATCAGACCATATGGCGTCCCCATACGCCGGTCTTTGCCCTAGGGCATTGGTCACGGACATCGAGCAATCTCTGACCATATGGCAACCGCAATACTTTGGTTATCATCCGGTGACAACACTGGTCATGATATGACCGGTACGTCACCGAGGACGTTGATCACGGCCGGTCCGGTCCGGTCCGGTCCGGTCAACGTGGATTGACCGGCCGGTCCGGTGCGGTCACCGAAGACTGACCAGCCGGTCCGGTCCGGTCATCGAAGACTAACCGGCCGGTCCGGTCAACGGTCCGGTCCGGTCACCGAGGACTGACCGGCCGGTCCGGTCCGGTCATCGATGACTGACCGGCCGGTCCGGTCCGGTCACCGTGTACCGACCGGTCGGTCCGGTCACCGAGGATTGACCGGCCGTCCGGTCCGGTCACCGAAGACTGACCGGCCGGGCCGGTCACCGGTCCGGTCACCGGTTCCGGTCACCGGTCCGGTCCGGTCCGTTCACCGGTCAACGGTCAGAAAAAGAAATTTTTTATCATCATCAGACTATCGTGATTGTTGTTGTTGTTGCTGTTGTTGTTGTTTTACTATTCTTCTTCTTCGTCGTCGAAGGACTCATCATCGTCAACGATCTGTCACCATAGCTACAACAGAATAGACATCGGACACGCCTCTCCTTCACTGAGCACAACAGATAATCATCGAACACACGTCTCCTTCATTGAGCAGTTCTCGGCGTCGATACGCTCGCAAGCGATCACGTCAACGCTCACGGAGACAACAATGTAGGAGACCTTATTTCCAGCGAAGTCGAACAACATTTCGGCATCGCAGGTATATGGGACGTCGCCATTCCTCACGTAGGCGTAAATGTACCTGGTCATATCGACGATATCCATTTTTTTCCTTTACGGAATATCATGTCTCCATTACACGTGTGTTGGTTCCCTTATGGCATCCACACATGTTGCAGTCACCGAATCGTGTTTGTATACGAACCCTAGTTCGTTTAACTTTCAGGCTTCGGGATTAGGTGTTCATTTCTCCACTACGACTACAATGGACACTTTATGCCTAATTATACTGATATTCTACCGTTGTTTTCCGGTTTACATTATCAGATGACTTCGTGGATGGTCATTCTTCTGCACCATATTTATCCATTCTGACGCAGTTATATTATACTGGTCCGATCACCGGACATCGGTCACCATTCAACGGTCATATCACCGGTTACTGGTCACCGGTCAGAATAAGAAGTCGTTCATCATCATCGGATTTTTTTCATCCTCTTCTTCGTTATCATCATCGGACTATTCTTCCTCCTCTTCTTCATCATCAAATGAATCTTCGTCGTCAGCTTTAATGATGTCTCATCGTCATCTGATTGGATTTTTGTTACGCTCTTCTTTTCCGAGCAGTTCTCGACATTGATATCGGACCATATGGATTCAACCATATGTCGGTCTTTAACTGGTAACGTCACCGGTCATATTTTGACTTGTCCGTTCACCTGGCTACAGTTACCGGTCATAGACCGGTCCGGTTCGGTCACCAGTTACCAATCACCGGTATTACACTGTGTTTTCATCGGTCAAGTTTAAAGTATCACGGGTATCTTCTACATTACCTAGTTGTAAACCCCTGGCTATGATTGTAGTGAATAAAATATTTTATGGATTCAACAATCTTCATGACATTTTGTGTTTTTCAATACTGATGTTCCACTGGCGACCGTTGGTTACCAAATCATCTCCTCTGACTTGGTCTATGGTTGATTTTCCTGACCAACTATCCATTCGGGTTCTATTTATGAACTACTTATACTAAAAGATTATGAAAAACCTATATTTCTACTTCTATCTCAACCGGCTACATGCAGACTACTGGTCTTGTAGATGGTTCGGCTGAAGCGGGCTCGGAGTCTAGAATTGAGGTTGAACATTACTATATGACCTCTTTTAATTTATGTTCGAGACCCAAAGGATGAATTGTTTTAACCGCCTTTACCTGTCGGCTACAGACTTTGCAGTCACTGTCACGGAATAGTTGGGACACATACGTGACTCTAGCAGGATTAGCTTGACGACATTTCGTGTCGACTGCTGCTTTTCTATTGCTCCTACGACAGTGCACATTTTCAAGTTACTGGAAACAACTAGATTTCTGACATTATCATACTTTCGCTTCCTATGCCAGTTGTTTCTACTACTATCTCAGTTTTTTACTCCATGTTGGAGAATTAATAACTGAGAGAGTTTTAATACATAGGATCGCCTACCAGATTGACCGCATGGCGGCAACAGTATTGTAGATGGCTTGGGAGCTATTGAACTCAGATCTTAGATGCTAAGGATCTGGACGTACCTCATCTTCTCTTTTCATCTTCAAGATTCCATTGTTGGAGACAATTTTCTTATAAAGAACAACGTTTCCCTATTAAAGTTCTTCTTCTATTACACTTCTGGCCATAACATGCCGTCTTCCTATAAATGGTCGTATTTCTTTCGGAATTAGTCTGGTTTGGAGTCTTAAAGTAAATGGATTAATCAAGCTAGATTTGAAGAATTCCAAGCATTCTACCGGCAAGGGTGGACCTCTTTCAAGTTATTCCTAGGGTTTTCACCTTTTTCTGCCACCACACCTCCGATGCCGGAGGTACCACTTTCAGTCATATTTCCGTACTTCGCAAATCGATGACCTTTATTCTCCAGGATTTTAAAGGCGCCTTTTATTGGTTCAAGAAAGAGGCTACTGTAGATAGGTCATAAAACTTATAAGTGTTCAACACTTTCCTATTCTACCAAGTTTCAAGTCTGTTGGGAGTGGGAAAGTTCGGCTTACCGTGATTTCTTCCCCACTCATCCTTGACTAATGGTTCCGGCCAACGGATGGTATTACTGGTCCGGTCACCGGTCTTTCTGCTGAGACGTCTCTTCGTACGTCATTTTCAGCTTTATTTTTAAGATTATTGGAATTAATCTCACGATTATTCAATGACACAGATTTCCATCTTTTTGTCATTATTGCGCACTATTTAGTGGTGTCTTGACTAGAAGATTATCTTGGCAAGAGAATAGTATCTTCGACCACAACTTTCCTTACATCTTATACAGATGTTAGCATGGAAGGTTATATATGATCACCTAGAACCACTTATCCTGATTTTTTCAATTATGTTATATCCTAATGAATATCACCTTCACATCAACATCTTGAAAAGCGAGCATTCTTTTTAGCTAGTTTTATTTACAACATTTTTTTCACGGCTCCTTTGTGATGGTTTTAACTAACACACATCGGTCGTGGTTTACTTCCAGACACAGAGGTGAACATTTTAGTACTCTTTGTGTCTGGAATCCAGGAACTTTTTCGTTCTTTGCAAGAACATCAATGTTTTCTCTGTCGTCTAACACATACCAGGTCGTCTCAACGCCCTGTTGGACGTTTTGTCTTGCAGTTCTTTCTGTCGAATTAGTTTTCCGTTGGGTTTAAATAAAATATGATTTTCGCATGCGCGGCAGCGTTTTTGCTTATGGCGTCGATGTAGACGCAAAGTAAATTGAGAAACGTTGTTTCTCATCTAACGCTAGTAATGAGCGTAATGCGATCGTAGATCGCAGTGTAATGCTGAACAACGTCAATGCGGTTCATAGAAATCGATCCAGCAGTGTGTGCGATTGTTATACAGTACATTCGCCCACTTGACATAAACTGGATACTTACGATTATTCTATTTTTGTTTGGAATATCTTGGTGAGTTTTTGCCATATTTTCAAATAAATAAACCATGGGATTATGGTTCTACGACCTTTTCAAATCTCCTGTACAAGTATTTTCAGGAAACTTCTT
This sequence comes from Dreissena polymorpha, assembly GCF_020536995.1. Lineage (NCBI taxonomy): Eukaryota > Metazoa > Mollusca > Bivalvia > Myida > Dreissenidae > Dreissena > Dreissena polymorpha. Next base: position 51,964,316 of record NC_068358.1, on the reverse strand, counting down.
CACAGGTCAAATATCATATCTCAAAGAGACATATTTTTATTGATCTAAGCATATGCCACTACTTCTCTGGCCAGTATTTAGTTATCTCTACAGAAGAACGTTTTTCTGTTAGAGTTTTAATCCTTGTTACTTTTGCAAGTATAATTCCATCATAACTGTATAAAGGTTCTATGGAAATTCTTTTTTGACTGGGTATTCGAGAGCATAGTTATTACCTTAATCACTCTGCTGGATGCATAGAGGTTTTTGTCATCTTTTTCTTTGATGATAGGACATTTGTTCTTCTCTCCATCAAATGATAGATATTATGCTTTCGTATACCTTGCTTGTTTTTTTATGAAAGTCATCACAACTCTGTGCTGTCTTACATATTTTGGAACTGATCCAGGCTATGGAACGTCAACACTATGTGTTTTGTTCCTTTACCTTCGTAAGCGGTTTTGGCTTGTGTTATTGGGTTGCTTAATGAGCTTCCTATGAACTTTGTTTCATCAGGCTTATTAACAGTTCCAATAAAATTTTAGACGGTTTTCCTTCTTATTATGGTTTTTACCATACGGAGAAGTGAAATTCATGCTTTTTCTGTTGAATACGACCAGTTCCAGTCGGATCTGATGTCGTCTTCACTTTGTTGTGTCAGCCAGGATTCCTTGCTTAATATCAAGTCCTCTATATGGCTTCTAAAATCTTCAAGTTCCCAAGTTTTTATTAAACTGAAGAAGAGGATAAACGTCTATGGCCAATCGTGGCTTTGAAGTTCTATCTCAGCAGTGTTAGTCCATTCGAGGTTCTCAAAATACACTCTTCATTTCCCTAAAAAAAGAGGGGGTGTGTCTGCGGCTTCTTTTTCTCGGGGTTAGACCTCGACTAAGGAAGGTGACTCTTGTCTCTATCTAAGGATTCATTCCTTTTTAAGAATCTGACCGCATGAATTAAGAGCAGTGTCTGTTTTGTGGGCATATATTAATCACACCCCACTTTTGGACGTGCTCTTAGCTGTTTTCTGGAGGAATCCGACCACCTTTTTCATCTTTTTATCTTCGTTTTTTGAAGTGCCAATAAAACAAAATTTGTATATATTTGGTCTTGTTGTGGTTTCACTAACGGTAGTGTCTTCTTTACGACATAGACATATTTACTTTGTCAGAGAAGTCATAATTAATACGAAGATTACCTGATAACCCGTGTATTGGGTTTTGCTATCATTAGCTAATAACCCTGTGTATGGGTTCTACTGTGATGGGAAAATATATACGAACCTTTCCACCGCAGCTGAAAAATCAGCTTGGGATAGCAGGTCAGTATTTATGACATTAACTGCTATCGGTAAGTCCAACCTCCAACCCCGCTAGTCGATTAATATTTTTGTATATATATATATATATATATATATATATATATATATATATATATATATATATATATTGAAAGAATATTGAGGGTTGGTTACAATCTCCACGCAGAGTTGTCGCTCCTTGCTCTCACAAACAACTCTGCGAAATGCTCAGCTTGCCATTTTGCCTATAAAATAGGTAAAACCGAACAAACGCATTCAATGTATATTTGATTGAAATATGACTTTTAAATTAACGATAATTCGTGCAAAAACTTGCGAGTTTTAATGCAACTCTTTGGAACTATTGTATTGCATATTTACGCAGTTGGAATCATTCCAGGCACTTCACAAATGTAAACAATTGAACATAATTTTTATTAAGTGACGTTGGAATTGCTTCGACGTGTGTATGTATGTTTGTTTCTTAACATCAAAAAACATATCAATTTTATAATAATGAATTAAGACTGATATAATATATCATGGTATGAGATGGTTTTGTTTAATTAAGTGAATGCAATGTAATCGTCGTGCAAGAGATTGTTTAGTATACTGTAACCTTAATGATGAACGCTTGGAATGATCATGACACGAATGAGACGCTTTCATAACAAGGTCACAATATACTAAATAGTTTCCCTATATAATTCAATGTAAAAGCGACAAATTTGAGCGAAAATAAATGCAACATTTTGCACATAGTGACCCCCATAACCATACCTTTTCTTAAAGGCCATTCTAAGCGGAATCGATTTATGCAATAAAAAAGATATGTCATGTTCAAACCAAAAAAGAACTTGACGCTTATCAAAATCGACTGTTTTTGCAACTTTTTTTTCGGCCGTTTCTTAGTGGAATGTAACCTTTTTCAGTGCAATGCTTTACTAAAGTCTCCAAGTTTATCATATTTCAGGGATTCGGTCGTGAACACTTATTTATGCCCTACCATTATCTCCGAAAGATAAAACCCGAACAATAGTTTAAGATGTAAAACATGCCTTCGGGTCAACTATGATATTTTTTTAGAGAGTACAGCCCTACATGAAACGAGTATTTAGTATATTGTAACCACAATATTCCGTTCTGAGCCCAACACAATCTCCGCGCAGAGTTGTCGTTCCTTGCTCTCACATACAACTCTGCGAAAGGCTCAGCCCTCCATTTTGTATATAAAATAGATAAAACCGAACAAACGCATTCAACGTATATTTGATTGCATATTTAAGATCGCATGCATTAAATTAAGAGATATGACTTTTAAATGTACGATAAATCGTGCAAAAACTTGCGAGTTTTAATGCAACTCTTTGGAACTAATTTATTGCCCATTTACGCAGATGGAATCATTCCACGCACTTCACAAATGTAAACAATTAAACATATTTTGTTTGATTGACGTTAGGAATTGCTTCGACGTGCGTATGTATGTTGGTTTCTTAACAAAAAAAACATATCAATTTTATAATAATGAATTAAGACTGATATAAGATATCATGGTATGAGATGGTTTTCTTTAATGTAGTGAATGCAATGTAACCGTCGTGCAAGAGATTGTTTAGTATTCTGTAACCTCAATGATGAACGCTTGGAATTATCATGACATAAATGAGACGCTTTCATAACAATAGTCCGTTCTGAGCCCAACACAGAGGTGAATGTAATGTAACCGTCGTGCAAGAGATTGAGCCCAACACCGAGGTGAATGTAATGTAACCGCCGTGCAAGAGATTGGGTTGGTTACCGATTTTCGCGTAGGTTGCATTGCACTATGTTTAACCTGGCCTGTATTACGGTATTGAGGTGGCCGATTCCCAGTTAAAATTCCGGATGATTTAATTCCCCTGGGAAAGGAGAAAGCTAGGGATAGTTGGTAAGTATTTAATAATTAAAATGAATTTTATTTAAAAAAATGTTTTTATACTGAACTAAGATCCCAAAACTAAACATACATTATCCTTCAGACTGTGGAAGACCTCATGACATCACCAACGGAAAAGTAACGCGTGGACCTTGTACGTTTGAGAGCACTGTAAACTATACGTGTAACACCGGCTACAACACCTTTGACGTAACAACTCTGAAGTGTAACAGCATGGGTCTGTGGGATAATAATCCGCCAAACTGCACTGGTAATTGCGTAATCAAGACGGTTAAACAACGCGTGCTCATGTTTTATATTATTGTTTGTTAATAAGATGTGCTGTTGTGCTATGACATTCGTAATGAATAGACATGTATTATCCACGATATTAAATATAGGGATACGGTTATACTACTTTTTTTGAGCCCGATGATTCGAAATCTTAACACGCGTCTAATATATTGTTGATGTCCAATGTACTTTTCCATTTGCATGCGTTAATTAAGGTACTATTAAAGAAAATAGTGTAATTATGTTATGACATTTAAACATCAATATTTTATCGAGCCATTACAATACTGCTTGTCATAATATTAGTATTGTTAAAAGTTGCAAATATGTAGTATACTTATTGTTTATAGTACTGCATATTAAGTATTCAATTTTATGGTGCACATAGATATCGATGAATGCAGGAACCACGATAAAAACCACTGTCACTACTACTCCAACTGCACAAATACTCCAGGAAGCTACACGTGCAAGTGTATCGAGGGTTATGATGACCTAGACGGTAACTTAGGTCGAAGGTGTGAAGGTAAGATCAATGAACGTATTTTTAAAAAATTGCAAATGTCTCTTTTACTTACACCTGACCGACCTTTTATATTTACTACTTGAAGGGAAAGTTAGGAAAATCGCTAAAATTAAGATTCCGTCTTGTCTTTAAACGGTATTAATTATAAACCGCACTTCGTTGGCGTACTTAATATCCAAGTCAAACAGTTAATTATGTTACCTTATGAAACAAATATGATCCGTAATTAAAATACTAGCAGCTCTGTTGACACAACGACCACCCTGTTAGTGTCATGAAGTTCTTAATTGCTTATCTTGTGTACGTGTTCTATTCCACCACCGATTAATATAAATGTGAAATATCCACAACGCTTGATTATGTAATATGTATTACATCAATAAATTACTACAGATCACAACGAATGCGAGGACCCTCCGAATACCCAGTGCAGTTTCTGGCTGAACAAAACGCGCGCATGCGTGAACTTGCAGGGTGGCTATATTTGCATTTGCAACAAGGGATGGAACGGCACGAAATGTGATAATGGTATTGGCGAATTGTATTCATTATTTAACTATCTTGTTAGAATTTTAACGAACAAAACGTATACATCTGTTTTTGTGATGCATATGAGAAAACGGATGGGTTCCATGTTGTAAAATGTTGTTTTAACGTGTTGTCATAACAAGACAGTGTACAGTATGTTCAAATGTTAATCCAACTTTCAACCGAATATATGATATTTTCATTGTATAAATCATTTTTATTTTAACACAAATTGAGATATTGTGTCGTAAATTTCAAAAATTCTTTAATGTCAAAGGCTTACGGAGTATCTGTGTCTTTTAAAATCTATAAATACGTATTTGTTTGCAGATATTAATGAATGTTTGGAACCACATCCATGTGGTGAACATGCTTATTGTACAAACCTTTTTGGAAGTTATAACTGTTCATGCACGCCTCAATACCCGCAGGGTAACGCTTTCCTTGGCTGTTTTGGTAAGCATCAGTTTATCGTTTGAAACATGTTATGAAACGTATTAATACATATTTTTTCTTCTTCGATGTCCTTTTGTTCAGATTAAAATTGTCGAATCAATATATGTTGTGTATTAGAAACTCATTGGGAACAAAATGAGATATATTTCGATTATTAAATATAGTTATGTGTATTATAATTTAAGTAGGTAAAATCCATTGTGTATTCTACCTGCTTATATAAATATATAAATATATATATATATATATATATATATATATATATATATATATATATATATATATATATATATATATAGCGTATACTTTGTTTGTATAGTCGCTTTAAGATCATGTATATCCTGATGTTAATGATGTTGAATCATGAACACAATATATCAGTCCAATGCGTGTATGTGATTCTAATTGTTTTAGAGCCTGTAATTATTGCATTTGAAACGAATGGGACAAGATTCAATGGTGACAACGAAATCTTAGACACATTTCAAATACCAAACAGGTTCCCTTACTTTGGAACATACTACACGTTATTCAGGGTAGTGTATCCATTGAATTATAACGTTTCTATTATTTTACGTAAGTTACGTATAAGAAACACGGTAACAATGCCTTACCGGTATTAAACAATGTTTATTTACAAGTTTGTCCATCAATATTGTTCTTTAACTGGTGTCAAACCCTACCTAATTTTAACATCATGCGTATTCAAGAAACGCTAGCATTTAATTTATTTTAACTACTACCATGTATAAGTGTACTCGACCCTTTCTAGATGACGCTCGAACTTTGTGCTTTATATAAATTATGCAATGTTTCAAACATTTACGTTCACACGTACAAGTAGCATTTGATCACTTTCACATGCTGTCATTTCGTTGCTATTGTTTGTTTCAGCAAGCATGGATGGATTCCTCGCTCTCGACTTCCAGCCATTGTACAATCAATACGGCGGCGAATCTCCCAGCGAATGGACAGCTGCAATTCAGAAGCATATCGTCATTGCCCCGTTATGGACAAACATTGACAGCAAAAATATATCAAATGGTGGTCTGTGGATCCACGTGTTGACTGAGAGAGACAAGGCTGACGTTATACAAATCCAAGACGTTGTTCGATGTACAGAAACCAGACCGAATTCAAATCAGTGTGGACCTGGTACCACTTGGTGACACGTGAAAATTCGAATCGAATGTTGACAGTGATAATAACGTGTCTATGCTCATGACTGTGTACAAAAATCTGAAAAAGATGTTTGGGTTCGGATAAAAAATATGATTTTCCCGAAAGTGATCATTTAACTTGACATGAATTGATGTATTGCATAATGTGTGTGCCGTAGCGTGTAGAAATGTATGTGGTGATTTTTTTCAGTCATATACATTATTGTTTCCATACATATAGAACATGTTGCAGTGCAAGTATAGTGTGTGTATTGTGTGATAATGAGAAAAATATTAACATCGTGTGTTGACATATTAATCAGAAAAGGTTGTAATATATAAACATATTTTTAAAATTTAAAACGTCTTCTCCCTTTAAGGAATGTAATACTTGGTGCTCGATTGTGCCGCGTATTGTGTCATTTAACAATAAACTAAAGCTCGGGCGATGTGGACACACACTAATGTTGATAATGAAGTTTGTAAGTGTAAGGGTATTTATAATTATCTGCCCATCATTAAGAGCCTTCAAGCTGTACAATCGTTCATCAATTGCTACGTTATTTCACTAAAGGTTTCCTGGTAGAAGTTGGACACAAGAGAAGGTTTACATTCTTAACGTCAAGACTTTCGATGTCATTTGTGTTATCTAGTTGCTTTAAATGCGCCATATCAAAATAGTTACAATAATCCCTACATGTATACCTTAATTAAATAAACATATCCATCATATGAAACCTTCTATAATTGTGATTACATACAACGTACACGTTATTGAACATATTAATTTTATTTATGTATGTAAGAATGCATAATGTTTTGCATTATTGATTAAACCGACGTGATATTTTAGCTTTTTTGTCTTAAAATAATAAATCTGCCTCGGCTATTCTCTTGCAATTGACAATTATATTCATTTCAGACAGAGCAACACAATGGCAATCAGTTGTGCAGTCTGAAAAAGTAACTACCGCTTACCTATGGAACTTTTAACATATTTTATCAAACCACCGCATTGATATCTTCCTGATATAACGTTGCCTGTTATATTTTTTATATCATGGTCAACAGGAAGTTCTTATATTTGTCATATGTGGAGGACGGTCATATTACTCGAAATCAACTATAAAGTAATCATTTTTAGTAAAATCGAATCAGATTCAACAAAACAAACAACTTGATACCAAGATGTAATATATGTTAAACACAAAAATGCAACACAATCAGCAAAAAACATTTTACAAATATTAAGCGCGCCTGCTCATGACGTCATTATTAACACGTCAAACGACAAAAGTCATATTCTTTCCCGCTAAAACTTTAGCTTTTAAGCGATTTTTCATTATTTCTTTAAAATCGGGCACGTAGAGGTATAATAAATAGAAAAAAAACAGGTTACTGTCTGATATTTTTGTAATATATCAGGCTTGGCACGAATAAAATAACGGCTCGGCAAGATTCGCCGTTATATTATTTTAAGCCTTGCCTGATTTATTACAAAAAGATCAGGCAGTAACCTGTTATTATCTATATGTCATATCCGCAAATATGTGAAACATACAACAATAACACCATATCCGACGATTGCAAATTTTCATAATAGTAAACTTATATTAATCTAAGCACGCTGACGTACGATTTACAAGAACGACACTAACTACAAAAACATAAAATATATCCAAAGCAACTTTCGCCATGGCCCATTTAGCACTCCGATAACCACATATTTTACCGCGCAAAACTAACAATGTAGCATTTTTCCGGCAATTCACACATGGCATACACCAAACACACATTATCATAAATATGTTTTCAAACAACTAACTTGATAATTTTAAGAAAATAAGGAAACAGAGTAATCGATATGTTATTTATCATAAATTGTTTTAAAGGAATAGTCGTCCACTTAGATAGAAAATATTTTTTTTGCTATTTATTTCGATTGCATGTGAACTAAAAATATGCAATCCACCACAGTAACACTTTCTCAACATATATATTGTCAAAACAAACAAATATGTATGTAAATTTCTATGTAAATGAAAGATTAGATAGATTATCTGATGAACAGCAGAATATTTTGTATATATCAATCTAGAAAATTAAAACTTTCAATCATGTAGTAAAACGTAATGATCATATACGTTTATTGATGCCTAACACAGCTTCTTGATGCCAACAATCTTGATTGTATTGATAATATGAGATTGGAATATTGCGGTACGAAACATAATGAAAATTATATTTTAAAAAGTTAGGTGTTTTAGGATGAAGGTAATTTTCTGCTTGATTTAAGCAAGTTTTGAAAAGGACTTAAATATAACGGTGAACGAAAGCCGAGAGCGGAGAATGAGGCTTAAAAAGGGAACATCTCAACATCGACTAAGTGTATGCAATTCACGAAGTTATTTTGACAGGTTTATCTTCTGAAGACTTGTAACGGTTAAAAAGGAGACTGTTAAATAATAATCCTTTTGTCAACCAACCAGCTTGGCAAAAACTTGAAATGTTAGAGATAGCATCTGTCTCGGATGTTGCCGCACTAAATTGTAGCATCTGTAGGTTTGTATTCCAGCAATCAATTATTCTATACATATCCTATGTCTAAAAAGATATTATTCTGGCGTATGACATAACGGCGGTCATTCGAGCCTTTCCATCTCAAAGATTATCTACATATGATGAATTTAGTGATTTCCCATATCTGTAAATGTTGTATCGTAATAAAATACAATCCTTCAGAGGGAAGCTCCGCTCCTATTTGTGCCACTTTGCCTCAATGCACTTCGTAAACCAAGCTATACTTGGGGGAAATTGCAATTTTAAATATCATCCTATCAAAACAATCATCTAAGACTTGTGGCAACTGCATTAAGTTGCGTTTTACAGTGAATGATGTTTGACATAGCAGATTTATTTAACATTGTTACTATGTTGACATTGAACATGTCCGAATGTCTCTTGAGTTTTCCCCGTTGATTTTAAAGAAGCAATATCATTGGTTAGCAAACATGTATACTACATCTTTCTTTTATATTCGAAAATACAGAAATGCAACCGATGGAAATGACAATAATACACACACTTTATTAAGGATCATATTCAGAAACTGAAGATAATTAGGAGCTGGCTGAGTAAGAACCAAAAGATACTTAAGACACGTCCTACTTGAGGTTTCTTATCTGAAGCAAAAGAGCATAAACATTTTAATAAAATACATCAACGCGAACTCCATAGTATATCCAGTTGTGCTTTCAAAACCAGGCACGAAAATCTCGCGCATTTGCGATGTATACATAGGACGCTAAAATGACAGTGTATTTCAATTATTTCTCACCAGAATACAACATAAAGAGATTAAAACAATTGATTGACCAAGGAAATAAAGTTGCGTCAAGACTGTCGTCAATTTCGTCTTACTAAATACTTTTTATGCAGTAAAATTAATAGCCGTTATTGTAATCAACTGCTGACCTAACGAAAGTCTAGGACAGGATATTTTACTTGCTTAAACACAAAGAGAAATGCATGTAAATACAAAAACTTTATAAAACTTTAGAACTAGATGTGTGCGTATATTGGTCTATAATTTGACACGGTGGTGTTATACACATGATTTGTATAAGCAAGGAGAGTAAATCAGAAGGGCGGACTCGATTCCTATTTTGGGGCACCGGAAGTTTCTAGTTTTGGGATACACTGCAATCAGTGGCGTGAACGGTACAAACGTCACTTAAAACTATAAATTGTGGTAGAATGTGCAGATAGGAACGTTGTCGTGTTTTCGGAATGCTTGTTACTAGCAATTCTGGTACCATTGTGTGGCCGATATCGTCAGCAAAATAGACATACATTTAACGCAGGTTTTGCCATACCTCCAACTGTTTCGCATCTAAATGCCATTCTTACTTTGAACCCAGCAACTGTTAAAATAAGCACACGCCGACACGTGTTAAATTGACAACCGACGGCTTAGAGTCCGGGCGGTGTCGCCTTAACAATATAATGATTAAGTTACAATTTACGTTGGTCGGATGAGGACATTTAGTTTGCAAGACAATATAAAACAATATAACCCTCATAGATACAAAACATCGTTTAGGAAAAGATGCATTTTGCATGTTGTCATTGCTAAAAACGTAAGACAAAAGCGGCTTGTTAATTTGTACATTTATTCTGCAACTTTCTATATAAGAGATACCCTGATAATATATGTCGGATATATTTAACTCAATATATTAAGTTGGCTTTTAGAAGCTTTCTTTAATATATATCAATTCCAATGGAACACACAATAGTTTATAAAGGTTATGTCATATGAAAATACTGCCTGTCGACTGCATTTAATTGGCAATGTTTAAAAGACAGCTCTGCGATCTTAATCAAAACCATGACCAGATCTCGTTACTCAGAAAGTTCACTGTGAATAGATAAAATAACACGAAACAATTTTCAACGACGACCATGTGAAACTTGTTTTATGGCGAATGTAGTGAATGTCCAGACACCAACGATGTTAGCATTTCTAGTCGCGATATACATTGGGGTTTTCAGTAGCGCATCATCTAATGCAGAGAATAAAGGTAATTGTTGTTAGAGTTAAATTTGTATGTAATCAGTTTTTGTCAAAAATATTATTTAGCTAGCCAGAACAAAATCATTGTGACACCGACGAATTGGTTCTTCATGTTGTTTTAACGGTGGAATTTATTTCAAAAGGATATTTTATAATGATGTAAAACAATTGCGTTAAACTAAGCTTTATGTCAATGGTTATACTGCAGAACATATTAACATATCTATATTAACGTTGTTTAAATTCGAATGAAATCAATTAATTGTGGACCTTAATTTATGGGTATAAAATTATTCCCCGGGTCGATAGACGTTTTAAGTGTAAATTTATTTTAAACCAGCCGAAACGTGATAATTGAACCTCTAAATAACACGAAATATGTTAGACAAAAACTAACAATACATGATCGTGTATGTGCAAATACCATTTAAAACTTATTTAATACGAACGTCACACGATTAAATACTTTTGAGTACATGTATGTTTTTGTTTCTTAAACCTATAATATAAGAAATGCATAGCTTTTACATTTGAAGGTTGTCTGCATGTTAAAATATCAAAGTACGGATGGCCGAGATGTTAATACAGTCGCTTTTTAATTCATATCCCGATGGATGTTAACTTTTTCTATGAAATTTATTGTTCAAGTACTACATTTGAAGTAAAGGCTACTTAAGGCCTGTACGATATTAACCATCATAAAACAAAGTCATTTAGTGACAAGCTTAAGAAAATGCCAATTTGTATCAAAAGTTGATTTATAATAATTTGTGGTCAGCACTCTTGTAAAAATAAAAGAGAACTATGTTTGCATTTCTTTATTAACTAGGATATAGTAATACATGAAAGGCCAAATGTTCGGTTTTTAAGAATCCGGGTCCGTTCGCCCTAATTTCTGTTCGCCCTAAATCCTGTTCGCCCTAAAACCTGTTCGCCCTGGGTCCGTTCGCCCTAAATTTTATTATCAAAGCAGGGAAGCAATAAATATAACGAAATTTGTTATCTTTTTAACATTTTATTATATAAATGACAACTTAAGCTACAAACTTGCCTACATGTGTGAAAAATCAAGAAGGCGCCCTTTAACGTGTAAGCGTGTTTGTAACAAAGCCAGAAATTTTCTCTTATTGTTTATTATATTAATTAATGAAAACTTTACAATGACATCGACAAATTTCACTGACAACACGGCTTTAATTGCTTAAAATATAGTCCGTAATACAATTGTTGCGTTATAACTCGTATACAGAACTCTATTGATAGGTCTGTGTTCTTTATTCAGTTCTTTACATAATGTTTCAAAGTCCAATACATCTAAGTCCAAAAGTTAATCAACAAGATATTACAAAATCCGTTCAAATCCATCCGTACGCAATTCTAATTAAATAATGTATTGAATTAATACATCAAGCAAAGATACTCTTACTCTAACAACACACCAATGGCGGCTGAGCGCAGAATACTGCAATCGGCCGCCAAAAAATCTATATGGATTTGCAGACAGAAATACAAAGAAGGAATCTGCGGACTATATATACGAATTTCATGAACTAACAATGACATCGACAAATTTCACTAACAACACGGCTTTAATTGCTTAAAATATAGTCCGTAATACAAGTGTTGCGTTATAACTCGTATACAGATAACTCTATTGATAGTTATGTTATAATTAAATAATAATAATCTGATACCTTGATGTATTTATTATAATTGAACATTTTCTTTGAGACCAATTTTTACACAATTTAAAATACACCGCTCTGTTTCATTTACATAATTTATGTTTATTTACGTAATCATACGCTAATAATCATATTAAAGATAATTTCTAAAAAAATTAATAATAACAGTTCTGTTTTAAAAATTAATCGACAACGATCAATAAATGCCAGTAGCTACTTCACACAGCGCAATACACGCGTGAATTATTGGAAGTTGATCAGTTTAGTAAATTGAATATTGATGAATATTGATGAAGTTTTTATTGAGATTTAATGATGTTTATATGAATTTTAAATTTACTTGCCTATGCAGGGATCGACAAGAATACAAGAAATTAGATATTCCGACAGACGGTGGTTATATATTGCTGAATGAAAGAACCATAAACAACGCAAGAAGTTACACTCAAAATCTCATAATCTTAATGACTATAATACACATATTAATGTTCAAATAATATGTAAATTTAATATATACAGCTTATATATAAAATAATATATGATGCACTTTATATTGTGTACATTGTAATTTAGAGTTTACATACTCACCAGTTCAAATAGTTTTTTATAAATGATTATAGCTAGTAATAATGATAAAACAATAAGAACTGAACAGTTATATTTTATTGAGATGTATGTAATCCAATTAAAATCACAATCTTATGAAATATTTGTAATATTTAAATTTTCATTTTAACTTATTTAATAATTTTAATTAATCACAATTAATACAGTTTTAATTAATTTCAATTAACAAAATTTTATAATTACTATTGCATATTGCTTAAAATAACTATTGCATATCGTTTAAAATAACTAGTGCATATTGTTTAAAATACGTTGATGTACTATAATAAAACAGCTTATAGGTCCCTGCGTAAGCTTCTTTAATTATTTACATCTATTATGGATCAAAGAATATTAGCGCTTAACGCTAATTCGCATAATCGAAGAATGGTAGCATTTAATGCTAACTGAAAATGAAATACGATAGAGACAACATTCACTAAGACCGTAATAAACAGAATGATTAATTATTAATTATTATTTATCGTACGTAAATGAAGATCCCGTTACCAGTTACATTAGATGGAAATAATGAAAACCTCAAGGAACATTAAAATATATAGAAAAAGTACGTACGATATGTTTTTATTATATACAATTGACAAATTAAATTAAACTAACCAGTTCCCTAATTGCTTATTATATTAATTAATGATGAAATCTAAGGTACAAACTTACTTACATGTGTGAAAAATCAAGACGGCGCTCTTTAACTCGTAAGCGTGTTTGTAATAAAGACCAGTAATTTTCACTAATTGCTTACTATATTAATTAATGAAAACTTATGGTTCAAACTTGCTTATATGTGTGAACAATCAACTGTTCATACCCCGATATGGAAACGATAATATAGGGCGAACGAACCCAGGGCGAACGTGTAACTAGGGCGAACGGACCCGATATATTAATTATACATAGATTTCAAATAATTATTGTTTTATTAAAAATAATATAATATTAGAAAAAGCATAGAAAATAAGCAATGAAACACGTAACAGTTATAAACTTTGTTAATAAGCGCTTCGGGTGGGGCATTAAGTGTGCATGGATCATTCCGGGTTTATTTAGAAACATCTTATGTTAGTTCTTTTCTAATAGTTTTCTTTGAATTGTAAATGCTTGTGATAACAATACGAACTACTCGTATATTAAGAGATGAACAGTTTCAATAATGGGATTTATAAAATTAACATAATTAATATATTTAGAAAACACGTATATTTTTTGTGTTTACTATTTAAATATCAATTCTGAATGCTTTTTGCCTAAAACTGAAAATTGGCCATGACATGGTCATGTAAAATACTAGTACACATCACTAGAATTGTTTCTGCTAATGGCATACACATATCCCAGGGACTTGTTCCTTTAGTTTCGTATTTTTAAAGAAAAACGCAATTAATTGGATTGAAAGAAAAAAATGAAAATTCACCATCGGCATCAGCATCATTCCCTGCCTTGTGGGTGAACATTAGGGAAGACGACACAGAGAGTCTCCGTAAGTCAGGTTGTTGTGGGCTGCTGGGAGTAGCTAATCGATAGGAAAGAACGTTTACACTGTTCTTCCAGCTTGTGTTCTCGAGGACTCGGCGGCAACCTCCCTCTATTGTGCCCTGGAGCACAGTCTTGCATTAGCGACGTGTCCACACCAAGCCAGTCGCCAAAAGGTTTTTGTAGATTCTTGAGTTCCCAATCATGTTTCCTCCATTCTGTGACCGCGTAAATTGCCAATGGCGCGTAGCTGTACAATAGAGTGAATACTACGAGGCACTTGGTGGGGGTATCTAATGGAGCTGCTTGCTCGCGCTCTTCATATAGTCTTTTGGTGAGGTCTTGAAATTCACTGCTTGTGCCATCAATGAGGTAAATGTCATCAGCAAATCTTAAGTTCGTGGTGAATCTGCCATCGATTGGGATGGAGGATTGGTGGTCCGGGAAGGTATCTACTCAAGCAGAAGATTAAATAGGACATACAAGAGCAGACGTGGGTGGTACCCGGCATTATCTTCTCAACGGAAAAGTTAAACACGTCGTTGGATAGCATACATCCGTGACGGACGCCCACTGGTAATTAATTCATAGATAATAAAGACGCTCATCTGTCAATTGAGAAATACGACACCGCTGGCCTTTCCGTAGAGTTCTTGGCTGAATTGAACCACGTAGTTGCGTTCTGTGTGTTGCTGTGTTTTATTTGATTTACTATAGGTCATCATAACTTCCAATAGCAACCAAAGTAAAGCATACACTTATTGTTCAAAGAAAAGGAGTATGTTAATAAAGCTGGTATGTTTGATGTAGGACAATAATAGGTGCGTAATGTTTATCAAGCTTTTGCAACCATTTATCCCCAGTAAAACTACACAGCTGGCATAACAAACAATAACAACAACCGTCATTGGCACCTTAGGATGATTTAGGATATTCTTTTTAATATTTTCGTTTTAATTGGTTTCAATTTTATGATCAGGGTGCATGATCAACGGGGTTTATAGGGATTTACACAAGGGAAGGACAAAATGAAAACAAACTTTTACGAACTTTATTTTTGTAAATATCTAAAATTATTTAAATATGTTTGTAGTTTGTGACTAAATCTCAGGATTTAAGAAAACATTATTGAATACCTCTGAAATCGGTGACAACATTTCACGTTGCGATTAGTATAACCGTGTATATGAATACGGTACAAATCGAAAGTTTGTTCACGAATACAGGCTTATGAAATAATAATGCTTTTCATATTGCCATAAGCCGCGTAAAAAACGGTATTTTATGCACTAGTCACAAGTCTTCAGGGAATGGTTATTTTTAAGCAAACACAACTTACCGGTGTATTTTCATCAATTTACATTCATTTGTGAACCCCATGAAGTCAGGTGATCCTGCAACCTGTTATGTCTATATCTTAATGTCATAATACTTTATTTTCTTTTGTCAGCTTCATTTCATACAATATCTATTCCCAGATATTATACCCCACATAAACTTGTTTCTTCTTTGCGTATATAAACTACACAGGTCCGTTATTTTGAATAGCGCCCGGTAAAGATGCGCGCGCATCTAATATTGCCCGCTAGAATGTTAGTTATTTGTTTTAAAGTGTACATTGTGTATTCTTGTTTTATAATGGTACATATTAGTTATAGTAACTGATAAATATTGATGGACTTTATATTGTGTTATCCATTTTTATTTCTATTTACATTTATCTGCACAAAAATGTTCGAATATAATAAAAGAAATAGAAAACCTCACTTCAGGCCCAATGGAAGTATAGTGACCAGCCAGGCAGCCACTTCGGCTTCGGTCCATATACTATTTGGGGCTTCCTGACTGGTCACTACTCTGCCATAGGGCCCTCAGTGGGTTTTTCTATTTCTTAAATATGACGCCTAAGATTTTGCTAAATTGTTTGTAAGCAAGAAAACATGGATATTTCTGATGGTTTAAATGATTTGTCAAGGCTAAGTTGGTGATAGACTGTTATAGCATATCCTATGTCATTAAAATGGTTTAATACTTGATAATATTTGTGAACTTTTGTTTGAAAAGGAAATACAACAATAATGATATAAGTGTTTATCATGTTGTTTGTTGTTGTGACTTTCCTCATCAGTGCCTCTGTTGGGGACTTATTCTTGGCCCTTCACTGTTTGATCACAATTTGCCATATTTTCAATGTGTGACAATTTGTGTATAGTAACAATTATAATTACCAATTCAAAGTACATTTATTGTGTTGTTAAACATGGAAACGCGCACCAAACATGAATTTCTAGTCAACCTGGTCAATATTTCATGTTTTACATGATGTTTACTCTATGGTATTGAAACTATGGCAGAAGATTTTTTAAATAAAATATTTTAGAGTCGATAAACAGTGTATTGTATGTATTTGATTCACACAAACCACAAATATATGTTAAATCTGCAATCAAACTATTTAACAAACATCATGCAGGAAGTTTATTCCCACAAATTACAAACAATAATAAACAAAAAAATCTGCAATGTGCAAAATGTCAAATTACATAACAAACACATCATGCATGCATTTCATTCACACAAACCACAAATATATGTTAAATCTGCAATGTGAAAATATCAAACTATGTAACAAACATCATGCAGGGAGTTTATTCCCACAAATTACAAAAAAATAAATGAACAAATATGCAATGTGAAAATGTCAAAAATCATAATAAACACATCATGCATGCAGGTCAATCGCCCGAACTGCAAACATAAGTTCAGAGCAGCTTCGAACCGCAATCAAGAAGGAAGGGGTGTCGCTGTCAGACGAGAAGGAGTGGAAGCTGGCCAAGTGCATCCTGCGTTTCTCGGAGGTTGTGTCCAAGTGCCTCGATGACCTCCTGCTGCAAAGCCTGTGCGACTACGTATACGAACTCTCCTGCACTTTCACCGAGTTCTACGACAAGTGCTACTGCTTTGAAAAGGACCGCAACACTGGTGAGCCTGCAGACGCTTACATGTTTATATATCACTCATTAATACACATGAGCCTAATGAACAGGCTTAATGCATGTGCGGACTGCACACACTAATGTGGGACGATACTTTACACATATGCATTAAGCCCAGAGTTCTCACTCACTCTTTCAGAGTACATTTCTTTAACACTGTCTTTACTTAAAATTGCTGTAAGAAAGTGAACATTGCTAAAATTAATGAAAATGAATCTCTTTTCAAGAAGAAACCATGAATTTCGCATCGGAACCTTGATCTGAAAGTTTTCATCTAAGTTCATCTTTCATCTTAAGTGATAACTTCCCTACCTTAGAGCTTTGTGAAAACCAACCCTGAGACTTTAGTCACTTGTTAATTATTCCCATGTGTTGGACACTGAAAACATCTCAAAATGTTTACTGAAATTCAAAGTCCATGTTGTTGCTTATATTTACAGGGGCAATACTGAAGGTGAACATGGGGCGTATACTTTTCTTTGAGGCCACAGCAAACATCATAGCTGCTGCCTTCCACATTCTGGGCATCACACCCGTAGAGAAGATGTGATTGGGCAATGGCTTTCACATGACCCATGTCATATCCAATGAAATGGCTGTATTTACTGTACTGTATAAACATTATGTATAAAAGAATGACCCGTGGATTATTTATGATTTCAGTTTTCCAATTGTTATATTGAAAATTTTGCTAAATTGTTTGTAAGCAAGAAAACATGGATATTTATGGTGGTTTAAATGATTTGTTTAAGTAAAGTTGATGATGGACTGTTTCAGCATATCCTATATCACTAAAATGGCTTAATACTTGATAATATGTTTAAATTTTTGTTTGAAAAGGAAATAAAACAATAAAGATAGAAGTGTTCATCAAGTTGTTTGTTGAGGTATAAGTGTTTTTGTTGTGCATGAATTGGTCGACATTTTCTGTATTGACCTTTTCGACATTATTTTAAGGGAGACAACTCTGAGTGGATTAAGTGAGGTCGGGGGGGTACTCGATCATCTACTGCAGTGCGTCTGCATAGAGTTCTGTGTTGATACAATTATAATTTCCCAATAATTTGCAGATATAACTTATATGGTATTTTTTTTTTTGTAATTTGTTATTAGCTTAGTATCTTTGATTTAATTGTATCATGGACGAACCATCTTTCGAACCTCTTAATTTTTGACATGTCAAAAACAAAATTGGCAATAGTGAAACGTATTTGTAAGAATTTTATGTGATAAATAAATTGTTCCTACATACCTGACAACTTTAATTGTTATGCAAATCCTCTTTTGTTAACAGATTTGCGTAAAGTTTTCAGCACCATCATATCATGTAAAACTGTCATGGCCGCCAAAACAATCGTACCTCCTTTCGAACCCTTCATTGTTTACTATTTAAATTCACAATTCTAAGCAGATTTTGTTCAGTTTTTTATGAAACTAGAAAATAACATTAAAACTTGATTTATAACAATGTTTTTTAGAACAAATATATGTTTTTATTTCAATTTTAGTATTTTTACTCTTCACTTTTATGACATGGGCATTCGAAGACATCATTCCGCCGAACAACTTTCTGTTTGCAACAATAAATCAAGTGTGTCCAATGTCCACAGTTTTGGTGATCACATTGTGCCCATTTTGTAAACACAAGGGAAACACAGTTTTTCAGTTCCTTGGGTTGAAAAAGTTTACACACACAACATTTGTCTTCTTCAGAAACATCATCTTCAGAAGACTGACTATCAGTATCACAGATGCCAATGTGCGAAGGTCCAGGAAGAGGTTCTGGGAGGGGGACATTACTTTGATTGACATTTGTTTCATTTGTTTTTGTTTGTTTTCTTTTGTTGATAGGAAAGACTGGTGTATCTTTGGAACGTGGTAAAGGCTGTGATAATATTTCTTGATTTATGCAATCACTGGTTATTTCCTGACCAGACACATGATTTCTTAAAGTCTTTTTTAGTGTATGGTGTGCTTTCTTCATTTCAATTATGTTTTCAGCAGATGTAAAGTAATTGTCAATGCATGGCTGAGTGTCAGAAGCCAATGTTTTTTCTTGAGGAACAACATAAGGAATTGATGGCTTAAAAATGTCAGCACTTATCACAGTTCTATTGAATGGAAATATGCCAGTCTTTTCAAAGGCAGCCCTCAGGTTATTCACGGATAATGCTGTCACATATGCATTGGATGCTAATTCTGCAATATTGTATCTTGTGATTTTTGAAGATGGATGTTCTCTGATAAATTTTTGACATGCATAATTATATATTTTCTGCAGAGGTCCATAGCAGGCTACATCAAGGGGTTGAAGCACGTGAGATGTATGTGCTGGAAGGACAAACAAAATTATGTTGTTTTTCTTTGCCCATTCCAACATAGGGACATTGATGTGAGATTTGTGGCCGTCAAATATGATGATAATTTGCTGATTAGGATCAGATCTTTGAATGTACTTGATGAAGTGGGATTGTAAATATTCCAAAAAAATGCTTGAATTAGACCAGCCTGTCTTTGACATAATTGCATCTGATCCTGAAGAAGCACCTTGCATTAATGTTTCAGTCATTCTCGCTACCTTGAAAACAAAGAAGGGAGGAATCTGTGTCCCAATTGCGTTACCGCCACCAATGACCGTGGTTGTTGCTGTCCGTGAAGAGGTGATTGCGGGAGCTGATGCATTACCACTTACTATGTATGGTGGGGCATGTTCAGTTTGAAACCCTTTTTCATCTATGTTATATATACACTCAGGTTTGTCAATAAGGTTTTTACTTTTCAGCACATTTTCTAAATTTGTGAAATAGCTTTCAACAGCTTGTTCATTGGTAGCTTCTGCCCTACATTTAGCTAACCCCCTAGGTTTTATGACTCTGAGCTCCGACCACCTGTTGCGCAAGCCCTTAAACCATTTCACGGTCAATGGTTTATCCCGTGTTCTCTTCTTAAGAAAGACTGCATAGTCACTTGCTTTTGAGACCACTTCTGTTATGGTAAAACCGTACCCCAAATCAGCCATCAGTTTAATATGTGCTACTAACTTTGCCTCCTCTTCCAATGTAAATAGTGGACCAGAACCTGTCATCGTGGTTTCTGGATCCACGCGGCCTTTTACCCTATCGCGAAGGGTATTATGTGGCACTCCATACTGTCTAGCAGCAGTTTTAATAGGGATCCCAGTTTCTTTTACAAGTTTGTAAGCATTTGTGAGTGCTGATGGAGAGTACCCTTTATGTTTTTTAACTCTTTTCATTGGGAATTTCTGAAAATTGTTGGACAAATATTAAATAAAAAGTTACAAAAACACAATCAGAAACATATGTTTTAAGTTGCGACAATTAGTGACATGCAACATTTTACTTCGTTTAAAAATAGCTTTGTCACATGATTTGACCATGGTCACGTGACTTGTTGCCGCAGACGAAAAGTGTTTCTTGTCAAGCATAGTTGAGATCGAAAGTTAGACCATGTTTTATAGGTTTTTACATGAAAATCATATTATAGGTAAAAAAGCATTAATAAAAACAATGATTTTTACGTATTTTATGTTTAATACACTTATTTTACCTGTTTGTGACGCATTTTCGGAGATTGACAGCTACGCTCGAGTCGTCGTAAACAAAACGTAGGTACCCACAAAACGATGACGTTGTGCGCGTGCGCGCATGCGCATAAAATGGAAACAAATGAAAGGTTCGAGAAGAGGCGAGGTGCGAGAAGAGGTACTTTCACGATAGTTCATGTTTATGCTTTATTTTGATTTTATTGTGTTTAAAGTAGGTAAAAACGAAACATGCCAAAAGCGGGTGGGGTATGGAAAAATATATTATTTGTTAAGTTTGGGCAAATTAGAAGTTTGATTACCTTTGGTAAAATACTTATCTTTGAAAAGAACAATTATTTTAAAACGGATAACTATGCTGTCTTTAAATGTTATTGAATGGTTTATTGTTATAACTTATAGAAACCTTTTTTTTTCAGGAACATCACAGTGTCAACAGAAGTCAGAAACTGGAATACTGTATCTCATTCTGCATGAAGCTCAAGAATTCTACACCTGGAATGTTATTAACTCTTGCAATTAATATTATACATCACCACAGTTACATAACTATTTTCTTTGAACAAAATATAATTTAAAGATACTTCAGATGTGTGTCTACTTCATACCCTTACATTAAAAAATATCCTACACATTCAGAAATATAATAAAATGGATGGTGGTTTAAGTTGCTACACATCCAATTTTGCCATGTAGTAATTTAACATAACATGTGATGTGTTGACATGACTATTAACACTGCTAAGACAACATTTACTTCGAATTAAATAAAGTGTCCCTGGTCAAATGTCCATTGGCTAAATATCCGTATTGGTGAAACTTTCAGCAGTATCACAGTCATCCTTAACTGGTTGTTTGTTGGGCTATCCCCATTAACTTCCCGTCATGGCAGATTTGTTCAAAACAAGATAAGTATCAATGTTTGAAGAATTGTTATTTCTTTTACAGTCTTGACGCTAACCCCTAGTCCAACAGCCCGGGGCTAGTGAAATGTATTAAATTTGGGCTATTAAAATTTCCTGATTCATATAGTCGGGCTAGTGGGTATTTTAATCTGTTCTATTAATGCATAAAGATTCAGGCTAGTTGTTCAAAAATGCTAGAAGACTGCTTGTATATCCTGGTTAGTCTGAGACATTCCAACAAGCAATAACTGTGACAGTCCAAATACTTGCTAATTAAAGTGTGTATAAAATTTACAGGAGCTTGTGTGTGTGTGTTTGGTACAAGCTCATCTCAAAAACTGATTCACTATTAAGTTTTTAACCTAAAAGAAGTAAAACCTGACTGTAAAATGAATACTATCATTATAAAGATTTTGTTGTTGGGATGAAATATTATAAATTGTAATCCCTATGATTAACACAGAAAACATGAACCCAACGCTAATTCCTGTTGATGTAGCAGAGCCAAAAGACCTGGAAGTATAGATGGTTAATGGATGATGTTCCTTATGAAAGTACTAGTAGGTACTAGTTGGTTTGTCTGTTTGATACATCAAATAGTATATTTAATTTTTTTCATTAATAATATGGGGTTAACTTAGTTATCCTGCTCAGTGGTTGAATCATCAGGAAATGTTAACATAAGCACATACATTGTATTTGATACATGTATGTCGGTGACCCTCGACTGCAATTTGGGTTTCAGACAGGGTAGCCTAAGGTGTAATTATTTCTAAGAGATGAACCCGAGTTGAGGCTTAAACTTACCAACCCATGAGCGAGTCAGAGATCAGCACTCTACCAGTTTAGCTGGCCGGGGTAAGCTGTCGGTCAAAAGCTATTCAAGTTATAATGTTTGTATACCATACCGACAATAAATAAATATTGATTTGATTTGATTTGGGGGACTTACTTTTGCTTAATAATGATCTTAAATAATATTACAGTTGTCAACAATATGATTTTTATGTATTTTAAAAACACAACAAGTTAGGCTTGCAACAGAACTAATAAAAATATATAGATTATTAATTTATTATACAATTTACAGATCAAACATATTTAACAATAAAGTAGTCTTAGGTTTACTGAAATGTGCAAATACCAATTGGTTTTTATTTCTGAAAATTTAGAAAAATGAGCTAATATAAAAAAAGGTTTAATTTTAATACGTGGGTGTGTTTAAATTAACTTGCACTCAAAAATTATAAGAGTCTGGAGTTGTTTTAATTTCTGACAGGTTTCTGCACACCGTACAGTAAGGTATGATCATGTTATTTTTGTCAGTAGTTAATTACGGCGCCGTTAATTACAATGGTACTGAACTATTATCCAGCAGATGGTCGTTGAACGTTATAATAAAAATAAAGATTGCTTTTATTAGTTACAAATCGGCAATTTATCGCTTTTATTTTATTTATAATGTCAATATAGCGGATAGGTAAGGTGTGTATACTGTAGAGCGAATACTGGCAGAACCCCCCCCCCCCC
This sequence comes from Dreissena polymorpha, assembly GCF_020536995.1. Taxonomy (NCBI): domain Eukaryota; kingdom Metazoa; phylum Mollusca; class Bivalvia; order Myida; family Dreissenidae; genus Dreissena; species Dreissena polymorpha. Next base: position 51,940,807 of record NC_068358.1, on the reverse strand, counting down.
GAACCCTTAATCTCGCGTTATCTCGGCAGTCTCGTTACGCGTGATTTAACAATGTCGAAATCGTTAATAAATTATGGATGCAAGAGGTTACAAAAATCATTTACCGGTTAACTTTTTTTCGTAACCGGTTATTAACCGGTTAGCTGAAACGCCGTAAGTAGTTAAAATGATTTAGAGTACGTAAATAATGTCATACCGCTCGAACCCATGGCTCGAACCGCTCTGTAGAAACAAAAGTAATTTCAAATTTGAAATCGCTGGCGTTGATAACATGCCAGTTTCGTAATAAAATGTACTATACAAATTATTTTCATAATTTTGTAAATGTATGCTATATTTTTTTACCCCTGTGTAAATGCATAGGTGTACAAAATTAAAGAACTACACAATGTCCATTTTTACGTGTTATTAACTTATTTTTGGTTGGGTCGCTTATATAACGTTCGCGTCGTATCGCTCACAAAAATGGCATGTTCCTTTGTTCATTCTGGTATAATAATTTTGAATCTCAAATTGGCTGAATATATAAATGTTTTTTCCCTTTCAATGCGACGTAAAGTGGGTTATGTGTGTTCAACGAATCCGCGTCTCTTCTTATTCGATAATTGCATATTTTGTTGTTTGCATTTTAGCGTTTGTAGCCAAAGTAGTATCGTTTGATTTTCATTTTACAATTAACAAAATGTGCGTAAATTAAAGGACACAAATGAAAATTAATTAAATTTTGAACAAATGTAAGTTGAATATTTAATACAATCAGTACATTTATTCAATAGCGAAGTAACTAAGTATTATGATCTCAAATATTGATGATCTAGTTACGTATGTTTGTTAACGTACCATAGCGCGCAAATTTAACGCAATTACACAAATACTAAATTTAACGGGTTTATTTTTTAATTGATGTTTAATTATTTAATTAGTTAATAATCTCTCTTAAATAAAACTTGCATCGGACGGAAATGGTCGAAGCGTTGGACGTACATTATCATAATGATATTTTTTTTTGATAAACAAAAACGACGTTAACTCGTAAAGATTGTTACTACAAATGCAATTCTTCATTAAATTGTTACTTATAAACACTGTATTTTCGCGAGCAATCAATTTTGGATATTGGTTAACAAAACATCAAAATAAGCCGTCTAATGTCTCCAATGTTTTTTTATCGCGAGTTCAATAAACGTGTCAATTACGTCTTCGCTAATAGCTCCCACTCACCGCAGTTCGCCATACATGCCATAATTTTTTAGGTCCAAAGCGGGACATTCCATAAAAAATTGTCGGGACATTTGACCAAAAAGCAGGACACCTAAAACGATCTATCATTCCACCTTTACTATAGTCAGTATAGTACTAACAAAAACTCTTGATACTTTTATTCAAGACATAAAACATCTGATATGAAGCATGAAATCTAAAACATAACAATAACAGTTTTATTAAATAAGACAATAGCAAACAACGAAGATAATATTCATCTGTTTAAGAGTTCAAAATCTAGAACATTACGACAACAATACTCATTATATTAATTCCACAATCGGGACACCTCGGACAATTCCGCCATATCGGCGATCGTCTCTCGGGTGTATTTGGTGGAAGGATATGTCTAACGCCTCTAGGCGGAAGATATTACACCGAAAATATAGTTCGGGTTACAAACCATTAAATTTGCACTAAATTAACTGATAATATAGATATAGAAGGACCAATATCTCTGAGGAGTAATATAATAGAATATTTGTTTCTGTTATTGTTAAACATTAGTTGTCAAAACACACACAAAATATTCAAATGTTAATTAAATGTTTAGAAAGCTTATTAGTTGTTTCTTGAAGTGTAAACAACACCATTATTCAAACTTAAAGAACCAGTATTTCTTAAATTGCATTAATTATCGGTACAACATTGCGGATGTTCTGAAGGGCGACAAACTTTGAGATTTAATCCATATGTTTAGGTTCTATACCATAAACAATCATACAACACTGTACAGTGGTACAGGGAAAACTCTTCGGTGTAATATAAGAAATAGTAAAATCCACTTAGATCCCCCCCCAAAAAAAAACAACATTATAGTGACAAGTAAGGCAGTCACAAACTGTATACAGACAAAAGCCATGTGGCTCTCAGTGGGGTTTACTATTACCAGTATTGAGACACCTAAAGGGTTTCGCAGGATGGAATAAGTGGAGAGCTTGATTGAATTTGAAAAACAATTCTTTCTGTGCATTTGATGATGGCATCCATACAGTATGGCAGATATTTTTTATATTTTAGCCTAAGCAACTTAATTCCAATGCTGTTATTCTGGCCACGCAACCAAAACACTAAATATGGTCAACTGTGCAGGCAACAATTGTAACTAGAAGTGGCGCGGCAGAGGCCGACGTGTATCCCCATGCCGCATGTTTGACCTAGTAAGCATTTTAATGAACCTCGTGGTGAATAAAATGGATCAGCCCTGTTTTAGCCTTAAGTGTAAATTGGTTATTCCAATACTGTGGAGACACCAATAACACCTATAAAAAAATTAAGAATACATTTTTTTATGCCCCCGGTAGGATGGCATATAGTTTTTTAACTGTCCGTCAGCCTGTCTGTCTGTCCTTCCGTCTGAAAACTTTAACATTGCCCTAACTTTTGCAATATTGAAAATAGCAACTTGATATTTGGCATGCATGTGCATCTCAAGTAGCTGCACATTTTGAGTGGTGAAACGTCAAGGTCATCCTTAAAGGTCAAATATATGGCTTTAAAGCGGCGCAATAGGGGGTATTGTGTTTCTGACAAACACATCTCTTGTTTTTAATTGAAAAACCAAAGACATTGTTGGTAAATCTTGACTAATTTAAGGCATCCTGTATACATTTTAAAACTCAATTTTCCACAATATGAAACAACTTTTTTAAAAGGCACCAATAAAAGCTCCTCCATCCCCTATGTACGCTAAACCAAGAATCATTTTTTATAAGATTATCCTTCAAAATGGGCAAAAGTCCGGGGCAATACTGTCAAAATGCCCTTTAACAACTCTTGTGACACACATGCAGCTGTAGTCTATTTTCTCTGTATTTTTTTTACAGCGAAACACATAATGGCATCATCATAGATGTATAGCTCAGAATTCATTTTATACTATATAAATATGTTATGTGGTCTTATTTATACAAAATAACCTGGATATTTATGAAAAAACACCTTCTCCCTGTAAAGAGAGATGGCATTTGTTCGCCATAAACATTGATATATTCAGTAAATTGTAAGCAACAAACATGAAAATTCAGTCCCCCAGTCATCAAGTTTTTAAAGAGTTCAACTTTGCTTAAGTAATAATGCATCAATGTTGATTCTAACAAAAAAAGGGTAGTCATTTATGCCTAAACTGTTCTGCTTTCCAGAAGCAAGGACGTCAAACACAAACTTTAAACCATTTATAGTCTTAATTATTAAACAAGAGGGCCATGATGGCCCTGTATCGCTTCACTGCTGAAAAAAAGACTGAAACAAATATTCTCGGCATGTGCAAATACTTAAATATAGGCATTATTTAAGCACATGTACACTTTTGTGACCCCCTGGTCTGGGTCACATTTAACCCCAGGGGCATAATTTAAGCAAACTTTGTAGAGGACTACTATATCTCACTACATACAAAATGTGGTAGCCCTAGGTCCTAGAGCTAAGGACGAGAATATTTTTAAAGTTTTCACAAAATAAGCAAGATATAAGCGTATATAATGTTCAATTTTGTGACCCGGTCAAATTTGACCCAAAGGGCATTATTTGAACAAACTTGGTAGAGGACTAAAAGATGCTACTGCATACCAAATTTGGTAGCCATAGTCCGAATGGTTTTCGACAAGAAGATTTTTAAAGATATCACAAAGTAGGTGCTTTATAAGCGTTAATTCAATTTTGTGACCCCTCGGGGCAGGGTCCAAGTTGACCCCAGAGGCATTATTTGAACAAATTTGGTAGAGGTTTATTTTAGATGTCACTACATACCAAATTTGGTAGCCCGAAGCTCAATGGTTATGGACAAGAATTTTTTTTAAGTTTTCACAAAATAGGCCTTATATAAGCATATGTTCAATTTTGTGACCCCCGGTGCAGAGTCAAATTTGACCCCAGGGGCATAATTTGAACAAATTTGGTAGAGGACTATTAGATGTCCCTACATACAAAATTTGATAGCCCTAGGCTCAATTGTTATGGACAATAAGATTTTGAAAGTTTTCACAAAATAGGCCTTATATAAGCAAATTTTCAATTTTGTGACCCCTGGGGCAGGGTCAAATTTGAGCACAGGGGCATAATTTGAACAAATTTGAAAGAGGTTCACCCCAGGAACATTCCTGAAAAATTTCATCAGAATTGGACCAGTAGTTTAGGAGAAGATGTTTAAAGGAAAAGTTAACGCGCGGACGGACGCACGCGCGACGAACACAGGACCATGACATAAGCACCGCTTGTCTTTGACCAGTGGAGCCTAAAAGATATTCGGCGTTTATCCTGATTTTGTAATATAGTACGAAAAATAACAATTTTATTTGATTCTGTAGTAGAAACAAAGAAGACCCCTTTTCTTTTCAAAGTAAAAGTTTTATAATAATTTTGATTTTATTTTTTTTTACATTTTTTTTTATTCAATATAGAACATACAATGTATACATGTATATGATCATACAACAAAGTGATTGTACAAAGCAATAAAGTTCAGACATGTTATACAAGATATGCTAATATATATACTTTTTTTGGTTTCCTTAAGATTTAGAAAAAAACAAAAACAAAAATCTGGTTTAATATGTTTTTTCATTGGTTGTTTGTGATAGGTGTTGTTTTTTTTTTTAAGAGAAAAGAAAAGAACAACAGAAGAACAGTTATGAAAAATGATGAGTTGTATAAAGTGGGAAGAAAGCATAATGGACTTGTGTGTTTTGTTGTATGTTCACAATGATTTTATAAGATTGAAAAAAAATATACACAAATATTTTAGAAAGATAAACTAACATTAGAGTAAAATGTATATAAGTGGACAAACATTATGAGAATTTTATCAGATTCCATTTTTGTTCAAAGATTTGTAATGTGTGTTTACTGAGGGCTATTTCTTTCTCAATCTGGATTTTTAGTTTAAGACTATGGACAAAAACAATTAAAATTTGGTACTTGTTTTTTGTACTTCATGTTAAAGATAAAAGATGTTTAAAGGAAAAGTTAACACGCAGACGGACGCACGCACACACAGCGAACACAGGACCATGACATAAGCCCTGCTGGTCTTTGGCCAGTGGAGCTAAAAAGATATTCGGCGTATATCCTGATTTGTAATATAGTACAAAAAAATAATGTTTTTATTTGATTCTGTAGTAGAAACAAAGAAGAACCCTTTTCTTTTCAAAGTAAAAGTTTTATAATTATGATAAATTGCCAGGACATAATTATGGGCCTTTGTTTTTGACATCTGATATCTTGTGAACCAAAGAATGGTGCTCTAATACGAATGATACATAACATGAAGTAAAACAAAACAAAATTACTGCGTAAGTGTGTGTGAGATAGAGAAAATTATCAAAAAACAATGAAAATTTTATTTGCATATTAAATACAACACACTTTGACAACAAAAAGTATTGTTTGTATAATCAATATGAACATAATCTAAGTTGCTGCTAATATGGGATCCCCACCAGGATTTGAACCTGGATTTCCTCTCCATATAGAAAGGTGTGTTTGCTTACACTATAAGGATGTTCCAATTAACAGCAATAATATTGGTTACAATTATTTCTGTCAACTATATTAATTGTTTAATTAAGTCTTGACACAAAATGTGTAAATAAACGTTTAAAGCTTTTTAAAAACAATTTATTCTCCATCAATTTTTTAAGGCAACTGTCACATTGATAATGACATGTATCATAAGGGCACGCCTTTAAAGCTACTCTGGATCAGGAACTCATGTTTTTCCACAAGCACTGAACCTGAAATTAGAAAAAGATTATTTAAAACCACTTTTTTTGTTATAGAAACAATTAAATGCCTTTTTTATTTCAATAGATTATTGATCCCCATAAAAATCTCGACACATAACCCAACAACTTGTTGAAAATGTGTTTGCTTATTTACATCTGTGAGTACATGTGTTGGTACATGTGACAGTGAGGCGGTAAGAAACTGCAACAACTAAATCGAAACAAATATTCAAATAACTACAATGGTATGTTTCTTATGCTAGCAATTAAGTAGCAAATAATGAGAATAACAAAATATGACATTTTGGGCTGCACTAACTATTAAGATCCATATAATGTTCAATGAACTTTATTTACAAACAGAGCCGAGTTGCAAGGTATCCGGAGAAGCGCCCCCCCGGAGAACTGCCCCCCGGAGAACTGCCCCCTTATTTTAAAGGTGGCGGAGAGGTGCCCCCCCATCAAATCGGTAGGGGCGGAGAACTGCCCCCCTGTCAGAATTTAGTAGGCGGATATCTGCCCCCCATCAAATCTGTAGGGGGGGCAGTTCTGTAGGGGCGGAGAACTGCCCCCGGTGTCATATTAGTTATTAGTTACGTAGTGAAAACAATACTTACGGGTAATTTTACGTTATCGCCGTACACATTTTATCCGGTAACAATTGAATTTCAGTACAAGTATATTACCATTTATCGAACTGAATAACACAAATTGTCTAGAGGCATGTGATAATACTGTTTAAGGCCCTTGGTGCGCATCTGCACCACTCACTATACATGAATGCCATGTAAAAGTCGTGTTTTAATAAGAGCGCGAAACATAGTCGAGATCCACACAGGAAACGCGTGCGTGTTAATACTGGCCAAGTGTCGCAACTAAATATAGACGTGCAACTCAGTACTTATGGAGGAAAAGTTACATCGGAATTAATTTACATTATAAAGATAGTATTGACACATGGAAAAAAAACGTAAATTTACGTATAAAAAAGGAAATTAATAGGCAAAGCAAATGCATTAATTTAGCTGACTTGAAGAAAAAAGTAGAGTGAAGTCGAATTTATAATCATTTTATGTTGTTTAGTTAATTCATGTGTCATACAAAATAACATACATAAATACACACATAACACATATTACGGCAACAGTTTGCATTTTGAGCAGATCATGTCGACATGCCAAACAAACAAAATCGGTAACAGTTGCTTTAATTAGCAGCTAATTAGGCAGGCAGAGAACTTGTTACCGTTAACGATAAGCACCGCGATTTTTTAATCTTTTAATTGGTAGACCGGACCGACCTTTATTGTTAAGAACTTGTTAGCTTTGAATAAAGCCGCATACGGGTTTATTATATTGAACCGTCCAAATCCGTAATTGGCGAAAACAAACAAATAAATTATTGTTTTCAGCTTGCATAAGGATGGATTAAATTGCATGCTAATTGTTTGTTTTAATTACGGGGAAAATATCAAATAATTCAACCGCGAAAACTCTTTATTAGCAAAAAGTGATATGTTTTTCTTTGTTCACATAGACGAAAATCACGTGATTATCAAGATGGCGACGTCCATGCCGAGGCAGGTATTTTTTGCCGTTTTATAACTTTTATTACTTGTACAACTTTATATTACTTTTGAAATTTCACTCAATTTCCAGACATAATAGCAAGAAAGTTACTGGCGTTATTGTCATTATAATACTCGCTTTATATATCGCCGCAAAATTTCTTTAATTAGGGGGAACTTCTCCGGGTCATCAATTCTGACAGGGGGGCAGTTCTCCGCCCCTTATTAATCAGCAGGGGGGCAGTTCTCCGCCCTATAAAAAACAGTGAGGGGGCAGTTCTCCGCCCAGTGAAAAATCTTTGGGGGGGCAGTTCTCCGGGGGGGCACTTCTCCTAGCCGAGTTGCAACATTTTACAAAATAAAACGTTTGATTACTTGTACGGTAAGAAATAACACTTTTTAATTGATGTAACATGCATCAAAATAATCCCAAATAGTTTAAACAAAAAACACAGAAATATTAATTGACTAGATAGTAGATTGACATGAACAGACAGTAAAATAGAGTTTTGGAATGGTCATGTTCATCAGATCATGTACAAAATTGGGACAATCATAGCTCTACACAGTTTCCAACTAGTATTTTAAATGTAAAAGAAACAGATAAAGAAAAAAAGATGTACACCGAACATATGCTTGGAAAGTTCTGGGATTCATTCGTCAAAATTTCTTCAAGAAAGTATAATGTACTGAAAAGTTTAGCTTAATAAAAAAAACACTTCACAATATATATATAATATTACAGATATTCACATATAAACATTGTTACTGAACTCAACAGAAAACACTTTAAAAGTTTCAATGACTTAACATATCGTTGTTGAAAAAAATGGGCCCTTGCTGCACTGGTATCAACACAATTATATAACGCGATAATTTGCTCATAAAATGTCCATAATCAAGAATAAGGTAAACATTGTGGGCAGTCAATCGTTTGGCATATGGGTGTTTGAACTAAATTGCATCCGATAAACAAAATGGCAGCAAAAGCTATTGATGTAATGTACATTTAAAAACCCGCAGAACTAGATATAATAAGCGCTTGGTGAAATTTACAATTAATTATGCTCACCATCTTGAAATAAAAAGTTCTTCAGCAAGCGTTGATTCTTTCTTGGGTCTGATGCGCAATACACAACTGATTGATTATTATGCCACTTGAAGTGATTAATAGTAATAACACATTAAATTAATATATCAGTGAACTAAATCTTGCAATAGACTAACACTAGTGTAAATTATTACATTTTTTGACTTGATACATTGACATGTTTAACTATGCTGTTTACAAATTTAGATACCAGTAAGAGTGGGTCTTACTAAACACTGCAAAGACACACACAGTCTAGCAAAGGCTACAAAGACAAGTAAAGTCAGATCAAAACACAAATAAGTTAACCAGTGTATCCTTTATTTAATAAATTTAAGACTATTAGGGGAATATAATTCCAGGCAAGGTATAACGAAGGCAATCCAAGAGTTACAGTGGGTTTATTGGACCTTGCAGCATGTGTTTGACTTTGTGTACCTTTGCTACACTTTGTGTGTGTGTTTTTGTAGTGTTTAGTGTGAGCGTTACGGCATGTAAACAATAGCTTCTTTTAATTTTAGAGACATGTGATTAATGCTATAATGCTTCTTAAACTAAGGAAAAACGTTTCGGTGTAATGTTTAGAGAATGTTTTTAATCATGTTTTTAATTTATTGTAATTAACATGTACATGTTCTTTAAAATATATTCATATTTCTGTTTAAATGATATGCATCCATTGTTTACAGTGATTTTTGTATTATTAGCTTATGTACAATTCGGATGTAATCATTTGGGACCTACTGGCGGGAATTTTTATATGAATTTGACTGGTCATGATTAAATGTAAACTAAGGTCAAAAGTGACGTTAAACAGCTATGCTGAAAAAAGAAAGGAAGTCTTCCTTAACTGGGCTCAATCCACTGACCCTTGGAGTAAAAGTCAAGCGCTTAAACCAATGGGCCATCAGTGCTTCCATAGTCAGTGGTTTATTTTATACTTTATACATGTATAAGCATTCCTTGAAATATCACACAATCAAACTTAACAATAAAAAAAGAACTCTCCCAAATTATTTGTGTCATTAAATGCAATATTGATAAATGTAAACATTCGATCTAAAAAGCTCCAATAAAACACAAGAATAAAATTTAATAAAATAAAAAAGTAACCCTCATTTTGGCTAGAACCATTGACCCCTGGAGTAAAAGTCTACCGCTTAAACCACTTGGCCTTCCATGCGTATACAATGAGTGATGTATTTTAAACTTTATGTAAGCAATCCTTGTAGTGTCACAAATTATAACGAAAACAGTCAATTTAAAGGTGCCAGTTGAAAATCAAGGATAGCTGAAATTATTCGCGTTCAGAATAAATCTGAGCCAAGAGTCTGCCAAAATAGAAATTATCAAAAGACTATTGCTGCAATTGATATTGACAACATGAAGTCATCATTGATAATTAATACTATAGGAGTACTCAATGTCAATACTGGAAACTTTCCATTTAAACAAGTGTAATTATGTTGTGGGAATTCACAGATTTACACTTAATATTATTAAAGGAATGTAATCTTGAAACAGACGAGCTACAAACAACACATTTTAATGTTTCTTCTTTACGCCAGGTTTGAAACCGTCGGGCCGCCATCTTGTTTTCAAAAGTAGTTCCAAATCAAATATGACGGCCGCCTACGTACATCAGAGAGACGGTGTGGTGTAGCCCACTGTCCGATGCGTTCAGATTGAGGTTACAATACACTAAATGATCGCTTCATGAAGGGCTGTACTCTCTAAAAAAATATCATAGTTGACAGGAAGGCATGTTTTACACGTTTTACCATTATTCGGGTGTTATCTTGCGGAGATAATGGTAGGGAATGAATAGGTGTTCACTACTGAATCCCTGAACTATGATACACGTGAAGACTATAGTAAACCATTGCACTAGAAAAGGTTACATTCCACTAAGAAACGGCCGAAAAGAAAAGTTGCAAAAACAGTCGATTTTGATTTGTGTCAAGTTCTTTCTTGCATTGTACATGACATATATTTTTTATTGCATAAATCGATTCCGCTTAGAATGGCCTTTAAGAAAAGGTATGGTTATGGGGGTCTCTATGTGCAAAATGTTGCATTTATTTTCGCTCAAAGTTGTCGCTTTTACATTGAATTATATAGGGAAACTATTTAGTGTATTATGACCTAAACGCAAAACCAGGTCAAGTCTCAAAGGAGCTGTATTTACAGAAAATCATCATTCTTTTAGTGGGATATGACGCGTTTTGGCGAATTTCACGGAATAAATGCGTTTGTTTCACGAATTTAAGGAGCATCGTGAGTTTTTAAGAAGAAAATACGTTTTCAGAGGAAAATAAGAAAAAAAACGTACAAAAACTCGTCTTGAGCATCTCAAATCGCAACAATTTGTGCTGAAAGAGCTCATGAACACGTTTTAATAGTTGTTTACTTCTTTTTCTACATAGCTTGTAACAATATTCCAGTATTTTGACCGATTGTAATTACTTAGGGTAATCGTTTTACGCCTGAACGCCCGTTATAAATCAAAGCTCCGAACGCGAAAGCCACATGGCTTATCAGGCGTTATAATAAAATGCATTTTCAAGCATTTCTACGTGAAAGATCGGTCTGAAAATTGGCATGCACATAGAAAATAGGTTTATACGTATCGAGAAGTGCTTATTTTTCGCGATGTTAACAGTAAACGTTGTCTAAACGCAAAACCAGGTCAAGTCTCAAAGGAGCTGTATTTACAGAAAATCATCATTCTTTTAGTGGGATATGACGCGTTTTGGCGAATTTCACGGAATAAATGCGTTTGTTTCACGAATTTAAGGAGCATCGTGAGTTTTTAAGAAGAAAATACGTTTTCAGAGGAAAATAAGAAAAAAAAACGTACAAAAACTCGTCTTGAGCATCTCAAATCGCAACAATTTGTGCTGAAAGAGCTCATGAACACGTTTTAATAGTTGTTTACTTCTTTTTCTACATAGCTTGTAACAATATTCCAGTATTTTGACCGATTGTAATTACTTAGGGTAATCGTTTTACGCCTGAACGCCCGTTATAAATCAAAGCTCCGAACGCGAAAGCCACATGGCTTATCAGGCGTTATAATAAAATGCATTTTCAAGCATTTCTACGTGAAAGATCGGTCTGAAAATTGGCATGCACATAGAAAATAGGTTTATACGTATCGAGAAGTGCTTATTTTTCGCGATGTTAACAGTAAACGTTGTCTAATAGGTTACAATACACTAAATGATCGCTTCATGAAGGGCTGTACTCTCTAAAAAAATATCATAGTTGACAGGAAGGCATGTTTTACACGTTTTACCATTATTCGGGTGTTATCTTGCGGAGATAATGGTAGGGAATGAATAGGTGTTCACTACTGAATCCCTGAAATATGATACACGTGAAGACTATAGTAAACCATTGCACTAGAAAAGGTTACATTCCACTAAGAAACGGCCGAAAAGAAAAGTTGCAAAAACAGTCGATTTTGATTTGTGTCAAGTTCTTTCTTGCATTGTACATGACATATATTTTTTATTGCATAAATCGATTCCGCTTAGAATGGCCTTTAAGAAAAGGTATGGTTATGGGGGTCTCTATGTGCAAAATGTTGCATTTATTTTCGCTCAAAGTTGTCGCTTTTACATTGAATTATATAGGGAAACTATTTAGTGTACTATGACCTAAACGCAAAACCAGGTCAAGTCTCAAAGGAGCTGTATTTACAGAAAATCATCATTCTTTTAGTGGGATATGACGCGTTTTGGCGAATTTCACGGAATAAATGCGTTTGTTTCACGAATTTAAGGAGCATCGTGAGTTTTTAAGAAGAAAATACGTTTTCAGAGGAAAATAAGAAAAAAAACGTACAAAAACTCGTCTTGAGCATCTCAAATCGCAACAATTTGTGCTGAAAGAGCTCATGAACACGTTTTAATAGTTGTTTACTTCTTTTTCTACATAGCTTGTAACAATATTCCAGTATTTTGACCGATTGTAATTACTTAGGGTAATCGTTTTACGCCTGAACGCCCGTTATAAATCAAAGCTCCGAACGCGAAAGCCACATGGCTTATCAGGCGTTATAATAAAATGCATTTTCAAGCATTTCTACGTGAAAGATCGGTCTGAAAATTGGCATGCACATAGAAAATAGGTTTATACGTATCGAGAAGTGCTTATTTTTCGCGATGTTAACAGTAAACGTTGTCTAAACGCAAAACCAGGTCAAGTCTCAAAGGAGCTGTATTTACAGAAAATCATCATTCTTTTAGTGGGATATGACGCGTTTTGGCGAATTTCACGGAATAAATGCGTTTGTTTCACGAATTTAAGGAGCATCGTGAGTTTTAAGAAGAAAATACGTTTTCAGAGGAAAATAAGAAAAAAAACGTACAAAAACTCGTCTTGAGCATCTCAAATCGCAACAATTTGTGTTGAAGGAGCTCATGAACACGTTTTAATAGTTGTTTACTTCTTTTTCTACATAGCTTGTAACAATATTCCAGTATTTTGACCGATTGTAATTACTTAGGGTAATCGTTTTACGCCTGAACGCCCGTTATAAATCAAAGCTCCGAACGCGAAAGCCACATGGCTTATCAGGCGTTATAATAAAATGCATTTTCAAGCATTTCTACGTGAAAGATCGGTCTGAAAATTGGCATGCACATAGAAAATAGGTTTATACGTATCGAGAAGTGCTTATTTTTCGCGATGTTAACAGTAAACGTTGTCTAATAGGTTACAATACACTTAATGATCGCTTCATGAAGGGCTGTACTCTCTAAAAAAATATCATAGTTGACAGGAAGGCATGTTTTACACGTTTTACCATTATTCGGGTGTTATCTTGCGGAGATAATGGTAGGGAATGAATAGGTGTTCACTACTGAATCCCTGAAATATGATACACGTGAAGACTATAGTAAACCATTGCACTAGAAAAGGTTACATTCCACTAAGAAACGGCCGAAAAGAAAAGTTGCAAAAACAGTCGATTTTGATTTGTGTCAAGTTCTTTCTTGCATTGTACATGACATATATTTTTTATTGCATAAATCGATTCCGCTTAGAATGGCCTTTAAGAAAAGGTATGGTTATGGGGGTCTCTATGTGCAAAATGTTGCATTTATTTTCGCTCAAAGTTGTCGCTTTTACATTGAATTATATAGGGAAACTATTTAGTGTACTATGACCTAAACGCAAAACCAGGTCAAGTCTCAAAGGAGCTGTATTTACAGAAAATCATCATTCTTTTAGTGGGATATGACGCGTTTTGGCGAATTTCACGGAATAAATGCGTTTGTTTCACGAATTTAAGGAGCATCGTGAGTTTTTAAGAAGAAAATACGTTTTCAGAGGAAAATAAGAAAAAAAACGTACAAAAACTCGTCTTGAGCATCTCAAAATCGCAACAATTTGTGCTGAAAGAGCTCATGAACACGTTTTAATAGTTGTTTACTTCTTTTTCTACATAGCTTGTAACAATATTCCAGTATTTTGACCGATTGTAATTACTTAGGGTAATCGTTTTACGCCTGAACGCCCGTTATAAATCAAAGCTCCGAACGCGAAAGCCACATGGCTTATCAGGCGTTATAATAAAATGCATTTTCAAGCATTTCTACGTGAAAGATCGGTCTGAAAATTGGCATGCACATAGAAAATAGGTTTATACGTATCGAGAAGTGCTTATTTTTCGCGATGTTAACAGTAAACGTTGTCTAAACGCAAAACCAGGTCAAGTCTCAAAGGAGCTGTATTTACAGAAAATCATCATTCTTTTAGTGGGATATGACGCGTTTTGGCGAATTTCACGGAATAAATGCGTTTGTTTCACGAATTTAAGGAGCATCGTGAGTTTTTAAGAAGAAAATACGTTTTCAGAGGAAAATAAGAAAAAAAAACGTACAAAAACTCGTCTTGAGCATCTCAATCGCAACAATTTGTGCTGAAAGAGCTCATGAACACGTTTTAATAGTTGTTTACTTCTTTTTCTACATAGCTTGTAACAATATTCCAGTATTTTGACCGATTGTAATTACTTAGGGTAATCGTTTTACGCCTGAACGCCCGTTATAAATCAAAGCTCCGAACGCGAAAGCCACATGGCTTATCAGGCGTTATAATAAAATGCATTTTCAAGCATTTCTACGTGAAAGATCGGTCTGAAAATTGGCATGCACATAGAAAATAGGTTTATACGTATCGAGAAGTGCTTATTTTTCGCGATGTTAACAGTAAACGTTGTCTAATAGGTTACAATACACTAAATGATCGCTTCATGAAGGGCTGTACTCTCTAAAAAAATATCATAGTTTACAGGAAGGCATGTTTTACACGTTTTACCATTATTCGGGTGTTATCTTGCGGAGATAATGGTAGGGAATGAATAGGTGTTCACTACTGAATCCCTGAAATATGATACACGTGAAGACTATAGTAAACCATTGCACTAGAAAAGGTTACATTCCACTAAGAAACGGCCGAAAAGAAAAGTTGCAAAAACAGTCGATTTTGATTTGTGTCAAGTTCTTTCTTGCATTGTACATGACATATATTTTTTATTGCATAAATCGATTCCGCTTAGAATGGCCTTTAAGAAAAGGTATGGTTATGGGGGTCTCTATGTGCAAAATGTTGCATTTATTTTCGCTCAAAGTTGTCGCTTTTACATTGAATTATATAGGGAAACTATTTAGTGTACTATGACCTAAACGCAAACCAGGTCAAGTCTCAAAGGAGCTGTATTTACAGAAAATCATCATTCTTTTAGTGGGATATGACGCGTTTTGGCGAATTTCACGGAATAAATGCGTTTGTTTGACGAATTTAAGGAGCAATCGTGAGTTTTTAAGAAGAAAATACGTTTTCAGAGGAAAATAAGAAAAAAAACGTACAAAAACTCGTCTTGAGCATCTCAAATCGCAACAATTTGTGCTGAAAGAGCTCATGAACACGTTTTAATAGTTGTTTACTTCTTTTTCTACATAGCTTGTAACAATATTCCAGTATTTTGACCGATTGTAATTACTTAGGGTAATCGTTTTACGCCTGAACGCCCGTTATAAATCAAAGCTCCGAACGCGAAAGCCACATGGCTTATCAGGCGTTATAATAAAATGCATTTTCAAGCATTTCTACGTGAAAGATCGGTCTGAAAATTGGCATGCACATAGAAAATAGGTTTATACGTATCGAGAAGTGCTTATTTTTCGCGATGTTACAGTAAACGTTGTCTAAACGCAAAACCAGGTCAAGTCTCAAAGGAGCTGTATTTACAGAAAATCATCATTCTTTTAGTGGGATATGACGCGTTTTGGCGAATTTCACGGAATAAATGCGTTTGTTTCACGAATTTAAGGAGCATCGTGAGTTTTTAAGAAGAAAATACGTTTTCAGAGGAAAATAAGAAAAAAAAACGTACAAAAACTCGTCTTGAGCATCTCAAATCGCAACAATTTGTGCTGAAAGAGCTCATGAACACGTTTTAATAGTTGTTTACTTCTTTTTCTACATAGCTTGTAACAATATTCCAGTATTTTGACCGATTGTAATTACTTAGGGTAATCGTTTTACGCCTGAACGCCCGTTATAAATCAAAGCTCCGAACGCGAAAGCCACATGGCTTATCAGGCGTTATAATAAAATGCATTTTCAAGCATTTCTACGTGAAAGATCGGTCTGAAAATTGGCATGCACATAGAAAATAGGTTTATACGTATCGAGAAGTGCTTATTTTTCGCGATGTTAACAGTAAACGTTGTCTAAACGCAAAACCAGGTCAAGTCTCAAAGGAGCTGTATTTACAGAAAATCATCATTCTGTTAGTGGGATATGACGCGTTTTGGCGAATTTCACGGAATAAATGCGTTTGTTTCACGAATTTAAGGAGCATCGTGAGTTTTTAAGAAGAAAATACGTTTTCAGAGGAAAATAAGAAAAAAAACGTACAAAAACTCGTCTTGAGCATCTCAAAATCGCAACAATTTGTGCTGAAAGAGCTCATGAACACGTTTTAATAGTTGTTTACTTCTTTTTCTACATAGCTTGTAACAATATTCCAGTATTTTGACCGATTGTAATTACTTAGGGTAATCGTTTACGCCTGAACGCCCGTTATAAATCAAAGCTCCGAACGCGAAAGCCACATGGCTTATCAGGCGTTATAATAAAATGCATTTTCAAGCATTTCTACGTGAAAGATCGGTCTGAAAATTGGCATGCACATAGAAAATAGGTTTATACGTATCGAGAAGTGCTTATTTTTCGCGATGTTAACAGTAAACGTTGTCTAATAGGTTACAATACACTAAATGATCGCTTCATGAAGGGCTGTACTCTCTAAAAAAATATCATAGTTGACAGGAAGGCATGTTTTACACGTTTTACCATTATTCGGGTGTTATCTTGCGGAGATAATGGTAGGGAATGAATAGGTGTTCACTACTGAATCCCTGAAATATGATACACGTGAAGACTATAGTAAACCATTGCACTAGAAAAGGTTACATTCCACTAAGAAACGGCCGAAAAAAAAAGTTGCAAAAACAGTCGATTTTGATTTGTGTCAAGTTCTTTCTTGCATTGTACATGACATATATTTTTTATTGCATAAATCGATTCCGCTTAGAATGGCCTTTAAGAAAAGGTATGGTTATGGGGGTCTCTATGTGCAAAATGTTGCATTTATTTTCGCTCAAAGTTGTCGCTTTTACATTGAATTATATAGGGAAACTATTTAGTGTATTATGACCTAAACGCAAAACCAGGTCAAGTCTCAAAGGAGCTGTATTTACAGAAAATCATCATTCTTTTAGTGGGATATGACGCGTTTTGGCGAATTTCACGGAATAAATGCGTTTGTTTCACGAATTAAGGAGCATCGTGAGTTTTTAAGAAGAAAATACGTTTTCAGAGGAAAATAAGAAAAAAAACGTACAAAAACTCGTCTTGAGCATCTCAAATCGCAACAATTTGTGCTGAAAGAGCTCATGAACACGTTTTTAATAGTTGTTTACTTCTTTTTCTACATAGCTTGTAACAATATTCCAGTATTTTGACCGATTGTAATTACTTAGGGTAATCGTTTTACGCCTGAACGCCCGTTATAAATCAAAGCTCCGAACGCGAAAGCCACATGGCTTATCAGGCGTTATAATAAAATGCATTTTCAAGCATTTCTACGTGAAAGATCGGTCTGAAAATTGGCATGCACATAGAAAATAGGTTTATACGTATCGAGAAGTGCTTATTTTTCGCGATGTTAACAGTAAACGTTGTCTAATAGGTTACAATACACTAAATGATCGCTTCATGAAGGGCTGTACTCTCTAAAAAAATATCATAGTTGACAGGAAGGCATGTTTTACACGTTTTACCATTATTCGGGTGTTATCTTGCGGAGATAATGGTAGGGAATGAATAGGTGTTCACTACTGAATCCCTGAAATATGATACACGTGAAGACTATAGTAAACCATTGCACTAGAAAAGGTTACATTCCACTAAGAAACGGCCGAAAAAAAAAGTTGCAAAAACAGTCGATTTTGATTTGTGTCAAGTTCTTTCTTGCATTGTACATGACATATATTTTTATTGCATAAATCGATTCCGCTTAGAATGGCCTTTAAGAAAAGGTATGGTTATGGGGGTCTCTATGTGCAAAATGTTGCATTTATTTTCGCTCAAAGTTGTCGCTTTTACATTGAATTATATAGGGAAACTATTTAGTGTATTATGACCTAAACGCAAAACCAGGTCAAGTCTCAAAGGAGCTGTATTTACAGAAAATCATCATTCTTTTAGTGGGATATGACGCGTTTTGGCGAATTTCACGGAATAAATGCGTTTGTTTCACGAATTTAAGGAGCATCGTGAGTTTTTAAGAAGAAAATACGTTTTCAGAGGAAAATAAGAAAAAAAACGTACAAAAACTCGTCTTGAGCATCTCAAATCGCAACAATTTGTGCTGAAAGAGCTCATGAACACGTTTTAATAGTTGTTTACTTCTTTTTCTACATAGCTTGTAACAATATTCCAGTATTTTGACCGATTGTAATAACTTAGGGTAATCGTTTTACGCCTGAACGCCCGTTATAAATCAAAGCTCCGAACGCGAAAGTCACATGGCTTATCAGGCGTTATAATAAAATGCATTTTCAAGCATTTCTACGTGAAAGATCGGTCTGAAAATTGGCATGCACATAGAAAATAGGTTTATACGTATCGAGAAGTGCTTATTTTTCGCGATGTTAACAGTAAACGTTGTCTAATAGGTTACAATACACTAAATGATCGCTTCATGAAGGGCTGTACTCTCTAAAAAAATATCATAGTTGACAGGAAGGCATGTTTTACACGTTTTACCATTATTCGGGTGTTATCTTGCGGAGATAATGGTAGGGAATGAATAGGTGTTCACTACTGAATCCCTGAAATATGATACACGTGAAGACTATAGTAAACCATTGCACTAGAAAAGGTTACATTCCACTAAGAAACGGCCGAAAAAAAAAGTTGCAAAAACAGTCGATTTTGATTTGTGTCAAGTTCTTTCTTGCATTGTACATGACATATATTTTTTATTGCATAAATCGATTCCGCTTAGAATGGCCTTTAAGAAAAGGTATGGTTATGGGGGTCTCTATGTGCAAAATGTTGCATTTATTTCGCTCAAAGTTGTCGCTTTTACATTGAATTATATAGGGAAACTATTTAGTGTATTATGACCTAAACGCAAAACCAGGTCAAGTCTCAAAGGAGCTGTATTTACAGAAAATCATCATTCTTTTAGTGGGATATGACGCGTTTTGGCGAATTTCACGGAATAAATGCGTTTGTTTCACGAATTTAAGGAGCATCGTGAGTTTTTAAGAAGAAAATACGTTTTCAGAGGAAAATAAGAAAAAAAACGTACAAAAACTCGTCTTGAGCATCTCAAATCGCAACAATTTGTGCTGAAAGAGCTCATGAACACGTTTTAATAGTTGTTTACTTCTTTTTCTACATAGCTTGTAACAATATTCCAGTATTTTGACCGATTGTAATTACTTAGGGTAATCGTTTTACGCCTGAACGCCCGTTATAAATCAAAGCTCCGAACGCGAAAGCCACATGGCTTATCAGGCGTTATAATAAAATGCATTTTCAAGCATTTCTACGTGAAAGATCGGTCTGAAAATTGGCATGCACATAGAAAATAGGTTTATACGTATCGAGAAGTGCTTATTTTTCGCGATGTTAACAGTAAACGTTGTCTAATAGGTTACAATACACTAAATGATCGCTTCATGAAGGGCTGTACTCTCTAAAAAAATATCATAGTTGACAGGAAGGCATGTTTTACACGTTTTACCATTATTCGGGTGTTATCTTGCGGAGATAATGGTAGGGAATGAATAGGTGTTCACTACTGAATCCCTGAAATATGATACACGTGAAGACTATAGTAAACCATTGCACTAGAAAAGGTTACATTCCACTAAGAAACGGCCGAAAAAAAAAGTTGCAAAAACAGTCGATTTTGATTTGTGTCAAGTTCTTTCTTGCATTGTACATGACATATATTTTTTATTGCATAAATCGATTCCGCTTAGAATGGCCTTTAAGAAAAGGTATGGTTATGGGGGTCTCTATGTGCAAAATGTTGCATTTATTTTCGCTCAAAGTTGTCGCTTTTACATTGAATTATATAGGGAAACTATTTAGTGTATTATGACCTAAACGCAAAACCAGGTCAAGTCTCAAAGGAGCTGTATTTACAGAAAATCATCATTCTTTTAGTGGGATATGACGCGTTTTGGCGAATTTCACGGAATAAATGCGTTTGTTTCACGAATTTAAGGAGCATCGTGAGTTTTTAAGAAGAAAATACGTTTTCAGAGGAAAATAAGAAAAAAAACGTACAAAAACTCGTCTTGAGCATCTCAAATCGCAACAATTTGTGCTGAAAGAGCTCATGAACACGTTTTAATAGTTGTTTACTTCTTTTCTACATAGCTTGTAACAATATTCCAGTATTTTGACCGATTGTAATTACTTAGGGTAATCGTTTTACGCCTGAACGCCCGTTATAAATCAAAGCTCCGAACGCGAAAGCCACATGGCTTATCAGGCGTTATAATAAAATGCATTTTCAAGCATTTCTACGTGAAAGATCGGTCTGAAAATTGGCATGCACATAGAAAATAGGTTTATACGTATCGAGAAGTGCTTATTTTTCGCGATGTTAACAGTAAACGTTGTCTAATAAGTTACAATACACTAATGATCGCTTCATGAAGGGCTGTACTCTCTAAAAAAATATCATAGTTGACAGGAAGGCATGTTTTACACGTTTTACCATTATTCGGGTGTTATCTTGCGGAGATAATGGTAGGGAATGAATAGGTGTTCACTACTGAATCCCTGAAATATGATACACGTGAAGACTATAGTAAACCATTGCACTAGAAAAGGTTACATTCCACTAAGAAACGGCCGAAAAAAAAAGTTGCAAAAACAGTCGATTTTGATTTGTGTCAAGTTCTTTCTTGCATTGTACATGACATATATTTTTTATTGCATAAATCGATTCCGCTTAGAATGGCCTTTAAGAAAAGGTATGGTTATGGGGGTCTCTATGTGCAAAATGTTGCATTTATTTTCGCTCAAAGTTGTCGCTTTTACATTGAATTATATAGGGAAACTATTTAGTGTATTATGACCTAAACGCAAAACCAGGTCAAGTCTCAAAGGAGCTGTATTTACAGAAAATCATCATTCTTTTAGTGGGATATGACGCGTTTTTGGCGAATTTCACGGAATAAATGCGTTTGTTTCACGAATTTAAGGAGCATCGTGAGTTTTTAAGAAGAAAATACGTTTTCAGAGGAAAATAAGAAAAAAAACGTACAAAAACTCGTCTTGAGCATCTCAAATCGCAACAATTTGTGCTGAAAGAGCTCATGAACACGTTTTAATAGTTGTTTACTTCTTTTTCTACATAGCTTGTAACATATTCCAGTATTTTGACCGATTGTAATTACTTAGGGTAATCGTTTTACGCCTGAACGCCCGTTATAAATCAAAGCTCCGAACGCGAAAGCCACATGGCTTATCAGGCGTTATAATAAAATGCATTTTCAAGCATTTCTACGTGAAAGATCGGTCTGAAAATTGGCATGCACATAGAAAATAGGTTTATACGTATCGAGAAGTGCTTATTTTTCGCGATGTTAACAGTAAACGTTGTCTAATAGGTTACAATACACTAAATGATCGCTTCATGAAGGGCTGTACTCTCTAAAAAAATATCATAGTTGACAGGAAGGCATGTTTTACACGTTTTACCATTATTCGGGTGTTATCTTGCGGAGATAATGGTAGGGAATGAATAGGTGTTCACTACTGAATCCCTGAAATATGATACACGTGAAGACTATAGTAAACCATTGCACTAGAAAAGGTTACATTCCACTAAGAAAACGGCCGAAAAGAAAAGTTGCAAAAACAGTCGATTTTGATTTGTGTCAAGTTCTTCTTGCATTGTACATGACATATATTTTTATTGCATAAATCGATTCCGCTTAGAATGGCCTTTAAGAAAAGGTATGGTTATGGGGGTCTCTATGTGCAAAATGTTGCATTTAATTTCGCTCAAAGTTGTCGCTTTACATTGAATTATATAGGGAAACTATTTAGTGTACTATGACCTAAACGCAAAACCAGGTCAAGTCTCAAAGGAGCTGTTTTAACAGAAAATCATCATTCTTTTAGTGGGATATGACGCGTTTTTGGCGATTTCACGGAATAAATGCGTTTGTTTCACGATTTAAGGAGCATCGTGAGTTTTTAAGAAGAAAATACTTTTCCAGAGGAAAATAAGAAAAAAAACGTACAGAAAACTCTCTTGAGCATCTCAAAATCGCAACAGATTGTGCTGAAAGAGCTCATAACACGTTTTAATAGTTTTTACTTCTTTTTCTACATAGCGTGTAACAATATTCCAGTATTTTGACCGATTGTAATTACTTAAGGGTAATCGTTTTACGCCTGAACTGCGCCGTTATAAATCAAAGCTCCGAACGCGAAAGGCCACATGGGCTTATCAGGCGTTATAATAAAAAGGCATTTCAAGCATGTCTACGGGAAAGATCGGATCTGCAAACTTGGCATGCACAATAGAAAATAGTTATAACGTATCGAGAAGTGCGTAGTTGTTCGCGATGTTAACAGTAAACGGTTGTTCTAAACGCAAAACCAGGTCAAGTCTCAAAGGAGCTGTATTTACAGAAAATCATCATTCTTTTAGTGGGATATGACGCGTTTTGGCGAATTTCACGGAATAAATGCGTTTGTTTCACGAATTTAAGGAGCAATCGTGAGTTTTTTAAGAAGAAATACGTTTTCAGAGGAAAATAAGAAAAAAAACGTACAAAAACTCGTCTTGAGCATCTCAAATCGCAACAATTTGTGCTGAAAGAGCTCATGAACACGTTTTAATAGTTGTTTACTACTTCTTTTCTACATAGCTTGTAACAATATTCCAGTATTTTGACCGATTGTAATTACT